>NC_057813.1:496070256-496289491 GCF_018294505.1 Triticum aestivum
CTGTTGAATACTAGACAAGGAGTCTGAGAGAAAATCACCAAAAAAGTTTCGGACACCGGAAAAGTTTCGGACAGCGGAAAAGGTTCCACACAGAGAGGTCATTGGATGAGTTTCGGTGAAACTAAAAAGTTGTTTCAGGGGATACCATTAAGTCAAATTGGTTCCGGCACATGCCTGATAATTCTTGGAGGGTGCCAGAATCATTCTGGAAGCTTTCTGGAATTTTCCGGGATAATAACCGGATATGCTCCGGAGCTGCCGGAACCACTTCAGATGCTTTTCGCAGATGAAAATCACTAAACCAGAATTGTTTCGGAATGCATTGAAAATCGTTTTGGTGGGTACTGTAAATTTTCTAAGCCCACATAAATATTTTTAATTCGAACGGAAGCTGAAAAATGTCGTCGTGAATAGTGAAAGTGATTTTTGGGATATTTATGGAAAGCCACCTTTTGAGGCTTTTCCCAAAAGGCTTATAGAAGGACTTGGGGATAAAGGAACCCCCTTTGGGAGGCCCCCATGAAGGTGGGACGTTGGAGGGTGCAGCTCCTCCATGGGGCTCCACTTGACATCCCTTTATGCCCATTATGCCCTTTATGTGTGACATAAAGTGTGGACATTTTGGGGGTTTTCATGTGCCCCTACCCCTTGGGTTTTTCCTATAAATAGAGGTGGAGAGGCACTCTCCACAATCATCCCTTCTCACATACAAGTGCCATGCATTATATGGCTTCTTCTCTCCCTCCCACGAAAAGAGTTTCGTAGAGCCGTAAGGTTGTCTAGGTTCCGACAGGAACTAGTTCTGGACGGCAAAGCCCTGCCGGATAGATGACACCGTATGTGTGCAACTCTGTAGAGAGATCATAGATTCGGTCTTAGTTCGTGAGTGCCTCCCGAAGGGTTGTCCGTGTGACCGTCCGAGTTTCGAAGGTCCTCCCGAAGGGTTGTCCGAGTGACCGTTCAAGTTTCGAAGGTCCTCCCGAAGGGCTGTCCGTGACACCGTCCGGGTGGCTATTCGACCACCTCCCGGAGGGCTGTCTGAGGAGCATATGATGGTATACATCCTCGCGGTTGGGAGGTTGTAAATCCTAGCTGAGGGGATCAGCACCGCCGATCTTCATCGACTCTACTTCCCGCTGCGCTACGAGTCGGTAACGAAAAAGATCAAACCATGTATGTAGTCTCCATAGTGGTCCTAGGCTGGTGCATAGGTTGGAAAAATTTTGTTTTCTGTTGCGTTCCCCTACATCTTCAACATTTCGGGTGAAATTATTGTAGACACGGTAAGTGTGAGAGTTTGAGCCACAACCAAGTAGGAAACCTTCATGAGACTTAGGAGCAAATTTAGAATGATGATGCTTATCAAGAATGTGGCACTTTGAACCGAATACTCGAAAGTATCCAACTTGGGGTTTGTTACCGGTGAGGAGCTCGTATGTCGTCTTGCCGAGTAGCTTGTGAAGATACAAGCAATTTGTTGCATGACAAGTTGTCTCAACCGCTTCTGCCCAAAAGTGCTTTGGCGTCTTGTACTCATCAAGCATCATTCTCGCCATTTCGATGAGTGTCCAGTTCTTCCTCTCAACAACTCCATTTTGTTGAGGTGTGTACGTAGCCGAGAACTCATGTGAAATCCCTTCTTCGTCAAGAAAGGTGTCCACATTTGCGTTCGTGAACTCCGTTCTTCTGTTGTCACTGCGAACCTTCTTGATCTTCACTTCAAATTGATTTTGGGCCTTCCTAGCAAAGTTTTTGAAGATCTTTTGGACCTGCGATTTATCATCGAGAAAGAATACCCATGTAAATCTTGAAAAATCATTGACTATGACTAGACCAAAAGAATTTCCACCGAGACTTTTGTAAGCGTTGGGACCGAAAAGATCCATGTGAAGTAGCTCGAGTGGCCTCCTTGTGGTCATGATGTTCTTCACGGGATGCCTTCCTCCAACCTGCTTACCTACTTGACAAGCGCTGCAAAGTCTATCCTTATCAAATATGACATCATTAACGCCAAGGATATGATTTCCTTTAATAAGCTTGTCAAGGTTTCGCATGCCCACATGACCTAATCGTCTATGCCATAACCAGCCTTTAGAGGATTTAGCAATTAAGCAAGTTCTAGGTTGAGCCTTTTTAGTGAAATCAACAATGTAAAGATCACCTCTATGTATACCGATAAAGACCACTTTATGATTATCTCTACGAAACACTTGGCAATCTACTTCAGTAAATAGGACATTGAAACCGAAATCAGCAAGTCTAGATACTAAAAGTAAATTGTACCCAAGAGATTCAACGAGCATAACATTTTGTATGGAGCTATCATGTGAGATGGCCACCTTACCGAGGCCAACCACCTTACCCTTTGAGTTATCACCAAAAGTGACATACTTTCGAGGGCCGTCATTTTCAGCAAGCTCATGAAACATATCTTTATCTCCGTTCACGTGATCGGTACATCCACTATCAAGAACCCATTCCTTTCCTCCTGCCATGTATCCCCGAAGATTTTCCATAAGACCAAAATGTCTCATTGCATCATTAAGATCAAAGTCACTATCTTCATCCTCATCATAGTATCCATGTTCAACATCGTCATGTGATGGATCAGTTCCTAGAGAGGGTGATTCATTAGAATGAGTTTGACAATGATCTTCTTTATGAATTCTAATAACTTCGGAAATAATATCGCTAATAATTCCAACATCTCCTTTGGCACGCATAAGATTTGTAAGCTCAAATAGACAATCACCAAACTTAGGATCATTGGAATTAATCTTACTCAAGGCAATAGACTTATGGAGAATTTCATCTAGATTTTGCAAGGAATAGTTTGGAAAACGTTCCTCAAGAAATTTCCATATAGTGTACGCGCAATCAAGAGTAGGCAAACATCCAATCAAGTTTCTAGGCAAGCCTCTAGTGATAAGATTAATAGTTCTAAGATTGCGGATCATGTCAATTGACTCATCAAGAGTAGGATGCATAGGATCAACATGAGGTGCACAAGGGCTAGTAATGTACTTGTTCAAATGATATTCATTGAAAATCACAAGCATCTCATTTTTCCACTCATGAAAATACTCTCCATCAAGTATAGGCACTCTATGTCTAAGGCTCCCCAAAGTAGACTCATCCATCTTCCTCCAATGGTGTTTAAACCAAAGCAATGGAGACCAAAGCTCTGATACCAATTGAAAGGATTAAGAAGAGGTGTTTAGAGGGGGGTGAATAGACTCTAAGCAAGAAAAGTTGCAGTTTTTAATTTCTTTAAGTTGGAGTGGAGTTTGGGCACAAGTTTAACATTCACAATACATATCAAGCAAGCATGACAAGAGTATATGAGCAGTGGAAAGTAAAGCATGCAATTTGCAAGAATGTTAAGGGATGGGATTGGAGTGTGCAAATGCAATTTGGGGACACGGAGATTTTTTATCTGTGGTTCTGATAGGTGGTGCTATCGTACATCCACTTTGATGGAGACTTCAACCCACGAAGGGTAACGGTTGCGTGAGTCCACGGAGGGCTCCACCCGCGAAGGGTCCACGAAGAAGCAACCTTGTCTATCGCACCATGGCCGTCGCCCACGAAGGACTTGCCTCACTAGGGTAGATCTTCACTAAGTAGGCGATCTCCTTGCCCTTAGAAACTCCTTGGTCCAACTCCACAATCTTGACGGAGGCTCCCAAGTGACACCTAGCCAATCTAGGAGACACCACTCTCCAAGAAGTAACAAATCGTGTCTTGATGATGAACTCCTTACTCTTGTACTTCAAATGATAGTCTCCCTAACACTCAACTCTCTCTCACAGGATTTGGATTTGGTGGAAAGAAGATTTGGGTGGAAAGCAACTTGGGGAAGGCTATAGATCAAGGTTTATGTGGTAGGAATGGAATATCTTGACCTCAACACAAGTGTAGGTGGTTCTCTCTCAGAAAATGTATGTTGGAAGTGTAGGCATGTTCTGATGGCTCTCTATTCGAATTGAAGAGTGGGTGGAGGGGTATATATAGCCTCCACACAAAATCTAACCGTTACACACAACTTACGAAACTCGGTGGGACCGAATCGTGAAACTCGGTCAGACCAATTTAATAAATAATGTGACCCTTAGGAATTTCGGTGGGACCTACATGTCAACTCGGTGGGACCGATATGGTTAGGGTTAGGGCATAATGTAATCTCGGTGAGACCGATTACACAAACTCAGTGAGATTGATTTTGGTAATAGACACACAAAGAGTTGGTCAGGCAAACTTGGTGGGACCGATTCGCTTATCTCGGTTGGACCGAAACGGTACGAAAGTGAAACAAAGAGTTTGCATTGATATCTTGGTGGGACCAATCGCTTATCTCGGTTTGACCAAAATGTTACGAAGGGCAACAAAGAGATTACAATCCCATCTCAGTGAGACCGAGATCCCTATCGGTGAGACCGAAAAGACTAGGGTTTCTGGCAGTGGCTATGTCATCTCAACTCGGTGGCGCCGGATAGAAAGATTTTGTAGGACTGAGTTTGACTTTTGGTTTGGGACATATGTGGATGTGAGAAAGTGGTTGAGGGCTTTGGAGAATATCACTAAGCACTTTTAGCTAGCAAGCCATTAAGCAACACCTCATCCCCTCTTAGTAGTATTGGCTTTCCTATGGACTCAATGTGATCTTGGATCACTAAAAGTAAAATGTAGAGTCTTGTGCTTTGAGCTTGAGCCAATCCTTTGTCCTTAGCATCTTGAAGGGGTTCCACATCCTCTAGTCCATTCCACTCCATTGTTGAACTTATCTGAAACATACTAGGTAAAATTATTAGTCCAACAAGAGATATGTTGACATTAATTACCAAAATCACCCAGGGAGCACTTGTGCTTTCTCCATCCACAGTCAAATGGCCAGGTGGAGCGAGCAAATGGCCTCATCTTGTCCGACATCAAGCCCCGCCTGATTGAGCCGCTAGAGCGGTTGGTCGGTTGCTGTATTGACGAGCTGCCGACCGTCTTCTAGAGTCTTCAAACTATGCCGAACAGATCAACCGGCTTCACGCCCTTCTTCCTCGTGTACGGCTCCGAGGCAATCATCCCCACAGATATTGAGTTCGACTCGCCTCAGGTTGCCATGTACACGGAGGCAGAGGCCTAGGAGGCGCGATAAGACGGTGTTTATCTGCTGGAAGAGGCTTGACTGCTGGCATGCAGCCAGTCCGCCATCTACCAGCAGAGCCTACGCTACTTCCACAACAAGAAGGTTCGGCCGCGTTCATTCCGTGAGGGCGACCTTGTGCTCCACTTGATCCAGCGATCAACTGGATAGCACAAACTCACGGCACCTTGGGAAGGCCCCTTCATCATCAGCAAGGCCCTGGGCAACGACTCATACTACCTCATCGACGCTAGAAGCCCAGGGCGCGCAAGAGATGCACAACCAATGAAGAGATGGAGCGGCCATGGAATGCAAACCTGCTCCGCCCGTTTTACAGTTGATTCGAGCGTATGTATCACGACCACTTTTGTATTAAGTAAAAGACCTCAGGTCCCCCGAGGAGAACTCGAGGGCTACCTTCTTATCTATCTATAAGCTAAGTTTATGCCATGACTTGAGTTTCTTATTCCTGCCCCGTTCGGGTTCCGGTCAGCCGGCCCGGGGGCTCGCCGCCTTGTCCTAAGTTTGCACCAACCGAAGCCGACTAGTAGTGTGCTGACTCGAAAAAATCCCTCTCTCCGCCCTAAGTCGGAGCTCGCAGCAGGGCTCTCCGACTGGCGGGAGATAAAGGCCGAAGCAGTCACTCACACGAAATTCGTCTAAGGAAGAAAGCTAACTTAGGACCAGTTGGCCCACCGCCTCCCTCGTCCGGCTGCTCAGCAGTCGGCAGGCCGGCTTCTCGCTCGGTTAAGCCCTACTCTACGCGGCCTAAGTAATTTGCCCGTTCTGAAGAACGACCAAGTCCCTGACCCAGCCACAGACCGCAGAGCGGCTGTTCGGCTGGCAGGTAGGCGGCCAAGGAAACGCGGCAAGGCAGAAAGCCAAAGGGAGAAAGGAAAATATCGAACGAGATTTTAAAACTTATGTACATTGCACAAGGCCAGAGGCCAACATTCACAAAGTTCAAAATACACCCCCAGAGGGTGGAGTTGCGCACACTTAACAACATTGCTCAAAAGGATTACAACACAGGACAAAGTAAATACGGCCACTTAGGCCAGAGGAGCAGCAGGAGGGTTCGAGGGATCGGCAAAGGCGGCAACGCCGGTTGGTGGAGCGGCCGGCTGGCAGGTCTCGGTTTGGTCGGCGGAAGTCGGCATAGCCACCCGCGGCTCTCTGGTCGAAACTTGGTCCGGATGAGGCTGGCCACCCGCTCCGCCCAGCGGCGCGCCGTCTTCGCCCTCCTTGTACTCATCGTCATCATCGCCCTCATCTCTGGAGGCGATTTCCTCCGCCGAGTCCTCCTCGGGTAGTTCGTCCAGCCTGAACCAGCTTGGCGGCACCGTGTTGCCGTCAGCATCCAGCTCAGGGACGAAGACGACAGTGTTGGTGTAGTCGACAAGCGCTTCTGCATGCCGGATAAGCTCGGGGCCCGCCTCCACCAGCTCGTCTGCGGCCTCCAGCCAGAAGGTGGCTAGCTGGGTCAAGTCCAAGTTGGGGTACCACCCCTTGACGAACTCCAGGGCCATCCGAGCGCCCGCCCGAGCCGCGGCACCCTTCCAAGCCTCGAAGCGGCCGACTGCGACCTCCAGCCACTCGGTGGTCCGGCCTGGAGTGCATGGGATCTGGACGCCTGGCAAAAGGGTGGACAGCACCACTGCACCGGCGCATTATAGATGGTGTAGCATCCGATGGGCCGGCTGCAGGCGTGCTTTGACAGCTGGGAGCTGCTCGCATAGATTCTGGGGCGCGTTGGGCGCAATATCCACGCCCGCTGCTCTCTGCACAATGCGTCGCGCCTCGATGGCCTGGGAGACGGCGACGGAGTAGCCTGGGAAGTACTCTGAAGAGGGAAAAAGATCAAGAAATGAGAATATGGAAGCCGGCTCCCGCAGTAGTCGGCAGCCACACAAGAAGATGAGAAGTACTTACCATCGATCAAGTCCTCGATCTCCCCGTAGCCAGAGTTCAGGAACTCCTCCGCATCGGCCCAGTTTGCGCGCTGAGTCTCGAACTTGGCGTTGAGAAGTTCCTCGCCGTCCTTCAGCTGCTGGATCTCGGCCTTGTGCTGCTGGACCTCCGTCTTGTGTCGCTCTGCCTGGTAGGATGCTACGTCTTGATCTTGCGTTGGTTTTCCTTGAAGAGGATAGGGTGATGCAGCAATAGTAGCGTAAGTATTTCCCTCAGTTTCTGAGAACCAAGGTATCAATCCAGTAGGAGGCTCCTCAAAAGTCCCATGCACCTACACAAACAAACAAGAACTCGCAACCAACGCAATAAAGGGGTTGTCAATCCCTTCACGGCCACTTGCGAAAGTGAGATCTGATAGAGATAATATGATAAGATAAATATATTTTTGGCATTTTATGATATAGATTGGAAAAGTAAAAGATTCAAATAAAAGTATATTGAAAGCTTATATGATAAGAGATAGACCCGGGGGCCATAGGTTTCACTAGTGGCTTCTCTCAGGATAGCATAAGTATTACGGTGGGTGAACAAATTACTGTCGAGCAATTGATAGAAAATAGAATAATTATGAGATTATCTAGGCATGATCATGTATATAGGCATCCCGTCCGTGACAAGTAGACCGACTCCTGCCTGCATCTACTACTATTACTCCACACATCGACCGCTATCCAGCATGCATCTAGAGTATTAAGTTCATAAGAACAGAGTAACGCATTAAGAAAGATGACATGATGTAGAGGCATAAACTCATGCAATATGATGTAAACCACATCTTTTTATCATCGATGGCAACAATACAATACGTGCCTTGCTGCCCCTGCTATCACTGGGAAAGGACACTGCAAGATTGAACCCAAAGCTAAGCACTTCTCCCGTTGCAAGAAAGATCAATCTAGTAGGCCAAACCAAACTGATAATTTGAAGAGACTTGCAAAGATATCTTAATCACACATAAAAGAATTTAGAGGAGATTCAAATATTTCTCATAGATAAACTTGCTCACAAACCAACAATTCATCAGATCTCGACAAACACACCGCAAAAGGAGTTACATCGAATAGATCTCCAAGAAGATCAAGGAGAACTTTGTTTTGGGATTCAAAGAGAGAGAAGAAGCCATCTAGCTAATAACTATGGACCCGAAGGTCTGTGGTAAACTACTCACAACTCATCGGAAGGGCCTTGGAGATGATGTAGAGACCCTCCATGGTCGATTCCCCCTCCGGCGGAGCGCCGCCGAAGGCTCCAAGATGGGATCTTGCGGATACAGAAGGTTACGGCGGTGGAAATAGTTTTCGTGGTCGCTTCTGATGTTTTCGGGGTACATATAGGAGGAAGAAGTAGGTCGATGGACGCTCGAGGGGCCCATGAGGCAGGGGGCGCACCTAGTAGCGGGGGCGCCCTCCACCCTCGTGGCCGCCTTGCTTGTTTCTTGACTTCCACTCCAAGTCCTCTGGATCACGTTTGTTCCAAAAAGATCGCTCCCGAAGGTTTCATTCCGTTTGGACTCCGTTTGATATTCCTTTTCTTTGAAGACTGAAATAGGCAAAAAAACAGCAATTCGGGTTGGGCCTCTGGTTAGTAGGTTAGTCCCAAAAATGATATAAAAGTGTAAAGTAAAGCCCATAAACATCCAAAAAAGGTAATATAATAGCATGGAACAATCAAAAATTATAGATACATTGGAGACGTATCAAGCATCCCCAAGCTTAATTCCTGCTCGTCCTCGAGTAGGTAAATGATAAAAACAGAATTTTTGATGTGGAATGCTACCTAGCATAATTCTCAATGTAATTTTATTTATTGTGGCATGAATGTTCAGAACCAAATGATTCAAAATAAAAGTTCATATTGACATAAGAAATAGTAATACTTCAAGCATACTAATCAAAGCAATCATGTCTTCTCAAAATAGCATGGCTAAAGAAAGTTATCCCTACAAAATCATATAGTCTGGTTGTTTCTCTATCTTCATCACACAAAGTATTTAATCATGCACAACCCCGATGACAAGCCAAGAAATTTTTTCATACTTTAATAATCTCAAACTTTTTCAACTTTCACACAATACATGAGCGTGAGCCATGGACATAGCACTATATGTGGAATAGAATGGTGGTTGTGGAGAAGACAAAAAAGAGGAAAGATAGTCTCACATCAACTTGGCATATAAACGGGCTATGGAGATGCCCATTAATAGATATCAATGTGAGTGAGTAGGGATTGCCATGCAATGGATGCACTAGAGCTATAAATGTATGAAAGCTCAACAAAAGAAACTAAGTGGGTGTGCATCCAACTTTCTTGATCACGAAGACCCAGGGCATTTTGAGGAAGCCCATCATTGGAATATACAAGCCAAGTTCTATAATGAAAAATTCCCACTAGTATATGAAAGTGAAAACATAGGAGACTCCCTATCATGAAGATCATGGTGCTACTTTGAAGCACAAGTGTGGTAAAAGGATAGTAGCATTGTCCCTTCTCTCTTTTTCTCTCATTTTTTTCTATTTGGCCTTTCTCTTCTTCTTTTTTATTTGGCCTTTCTTTCTTTTATTTGGTGGGCTCTTTGGCCTCTCTTTTTTTATAAAGTCTAAAGTCTCATCCCGACTTGTGGGGGAATCATAGTCTCCATCATCCTTTCCTCACTGGGACAATGCTCTAATAATGAAGATCATCACACTTTTATTTACTTATAACTCAAGATTACAACTCAATACTTAGAACAAGATATGACTCTATATGAATGCCTCCGGCGGTGTACCGGGATATGCAATGAATCAAGAGTGACATGTATGAAATTTATGAAGGTGGCCTTGCCACAAATACGATGTCAACTACATGATCATGCAAAGAGCAATATGACAATGATGATGTGTGTCATATAAAAGGAACGGTGGAAAGTTGCATGGCAATATATCTTGGAATGTCTATGGAAATGCCATAATAGGTAGGTATGGTGGATGTTTTGAGGAGAGTGTATGGTGGGTGTATGGTACCGGCGAAAGTTGTGCGGCACAAGAGAGGCTAGCAATGGTGGAAGGATGAGAGTGCGTATAATCCATGGACTCAACATTAGTCATAAAGAACTCATATACTTATTGCAAAAATCTACAAGTCATTGAAAACAAAGTACTACACGCATGCTCCTAGGGGGATAGATTGGTAGGAAAAGACCATCGCTCGTCCCCGACCGCCACTCATAAGGAAGACAATAAATAAATAAAATTGTGCTCCAACTTCATCACAAAGCGGTTCACCATACATGTATGCTACGGGAATCACAAACTTCAACACAAGTATTCTTTAAATTCATAATCACCCAACTAGCATGACTCTAATATCACCACCTCCATATCTCAAAACAATTATCAAGTATCAAATTGATCATAGCATCCAATTCACTTCCTATGATAGTTTTTATTATACCCAACTTGGATGCCCATCATTCTAGGACCAATTTTATAACCATAGCAAATACCATGCTGTTCTAATAGACTCTCAAAATAGTATAAGTGAAGCATGAGAGATCAACAATTTCTACAAAATTAAGCCACCGCCGTGCTCTAAAAGATATAAGTGAAGCACTAGAGCAAAAACTATCTAGCTCAAAAGATATAAGTGAAGCACGTTGAGTACTCTAATAAATTCTAATCAAGTGGGCTTCTCCCAAAAGGTGTGTACAGCAAGGATGATTGTGGTAAACTAAAAATCAAAGACTAATATCATACAAGATGTTCCAAGCAAAACACATATCATGTGGCGAATAAAAATATAGCTCCAAGTAAAGTTACCGATAGACGAAGACGAAAGAGGGGATGCCTTCCGGGGCATCCCCAAGCTTAGGCTTTTGGTTATCCTTGAATATCTTGGGGTGCCATGGGAATCCCCAATCTTAGGCTCTTGCCACTCCTTATTCCATAATCCATCAAATCTTTACCCAAAACTTGGAAACTTCACAACACAAAACTCAACAGGAAATCTCATAAGCTCTATTAGTGCAAGAAAGAAAAACCACCACATAAGGTACTGTAATGAACTCATTCTTTATTTATATTGGTGTTAAACCTACTATATTCCAACTTCTCTATGGTTCATACCACTTAATACTAGCCATAGATTCATCAAAATAAGCAAACAACACACAAAAAACAAAATCTGTCAAAAATAGAACAGTCTGTAGCAATCTGTAACTCTCGAATACTTCTGGAACTCTAAAAATCCTACCAAAATAAGAAGTCCTGGGCAATCAATGCAAAGGCACATTTCTGTGAATTACTAAAATTATTTTCGTGCGTGCAAAGTTTCTGTTTTTCAGCAGAATCAATTTAACTATCACCATAGGTTATCCTTTAGGTTCTACTTGGCACAAACACTAATTAAAACATGAAAACACATCTAAACAGAAGGTAGATGAAAATTTTATTACTAAACAGAAGCAAAAATAAAAAACTAAAATAAAATTGGGTTGCCTCCCAACTAGCGCTATCGTTTAACGCCCCTAGCTAGGCATAAAAGCGAGGATAGATCTAAGTAGTGCCATCTTTGGCACTCAATTCATAAGTAGCTTGCATGGTAGATTCATAAGGTAATTTAACTTTCTTTCTTGGAAAGTGCTCCATGCCTTTCCTTAATGGTAATTGGAATCTAATATTCCATTCCTTCATATCAATAATCGCACCAATCGTTCTAAGGAAAGGTCTACCAAGAATAATAGGACAAGAAAGATTTCAATCTATGTCAAGAACGATAAAATCTACGGGCACATAATTCCTATTTGCAACAATAAGAACATCATTGATCCTTCCCATAGGCTTTTTAATGGTGGAATCCGCAAGGTGCAAATTTAAAGAGCAATCATCAAGATCATGCAAACCTAGAATATCACATAAAGTTTTCGGAATCGTGGAAAAACTAGCACCCAAATCACATAAAGCATAACACTCATGATCTTTAATTTTAATCTTTGTAGTAGGTTCCCACTCATCATTAATTTTTCTAGGTATAGAAACTTCCAAATTAAGTTTTTCATCATAAGATTGCATCAAGGCATCAACAATATGTTTGGTAAAAGCTTTATTTCGACTATAAGCATGAGGAGAATTCAACACGGATTGCAACAAGGAAATACAATCTACTAAAGAACAATTATCATAATTAAATTCCTTGAAATCCAAGATAGTGGGTTCAATGCTATTTAAAGTCTTGACCTCTCCAATCCCACTTTTACCAAATTTAGCATCAAGATCTAAGAACTCCGAATCATTGGGACACCTTTTAACTAAAGTTGACTCATCTCCAGTCGCATCATTATTAAGATTCATATTGCAAAACAAATATTTAATAGGGGACACATCAATAACTTTTAGATCTTCATCATTATTTTCTTGGAAACTAGAAAACCACGCCTTTACAAAGCAATCTTTCTTAGCACGCAATCTAGCGGTTCTTTCTTTGCACTCATCAATGGAAATTCTCATAACTTTGAGAGACTCATTGATATCATGCTTAGGAGGAGTAGATATAAGTTTCAAAGAGTCAACATCAAGCGAAAGTCTATCAACTTTCCTAGCCAAATCATCCACTTTAAGCAATTTTTCTTCAAGCAAGGCATAAAATTCTTTTGAGAGATCATAAATTCTTTAACGCTATTCTCAAAATCAGAGGGCATCTTATTAAAATTACCGTAAGAATTATTGTAGGAATTTCCATAATTATTAGAGGAATTACTAGGGAACGGTCTAGGATTAAAGTTTCCTCTATAAACATTGTTACCAAAATTATTCCTACCAACAAAATTCACATCCATAGATTAATTATTACTCTTAATCAAAGTAGGCAAAGGCATATCATTGGGATCAATAGGAGCACTCTTAGTAGCAAAAAATTTCATAAGTTCATCCATCTTTCCACTCAAAACATTAATTTCTTCTATAGCATGCACTTTTTTACTAGTAGATCTTTCGGTGTGCCATTGAGAATAATTAGCCATAATGTTATCAAGGAGTTTAGTAGCTTATCCTAAGATGATTTCCAAAAACGTGCCCCTCGCGGGCGAATCTAAAAGATTTCTAGAAGCAAAATTTAATCCGGCATAAAAACTTTGTATGATCATCCATAAATTCAAACCATGAGTAGGGCAATTGTGAATCATCAATTTCATTCTTTCCCAAGATTGGGCAACATGCTCAAGATCAAGTTGTTTAAAATTCATAATATCGTTCCTAAGAGAGATGATCTTAGCGGGAGGAAAATACTTAGAGATAAAAGCATCTTTGCACTTATTCGATGTATCAATACTATTCTTAGGCAAACACGAAAACCAAACTTTAGCACGATCTCTAAGTGAAAATGGAAATAACTTCAATTTAACAATATCATTATCCGTATATTTCTTCTTTTGCATCTCACACAAATCAACAAAGTTGTTTAGATGGGTAGCGGCATCTTCACTAGGAAGGCCGGAGAATTGATCTTTCATAACAAGATTCAGCAAAGCAACATTGATTTCACAAGACTCAACATCACTAAGAGGAGCAATCGGAGTACTAAGGAAATCATTATTATTGGTATTGGAAAAATCACACAATTTGGTATTGTCTTGTGCCATCCCGACAAGCAATCCAACACACAAGCAAACAAAAATGCAAGCAAAAGAGAGAGGAGGTTGGGAAAGAGAGGGCGAATGAAACGGCAAGGGTGAAGTGGGGGAGAGGAAAATGAGAGGCGAATGGCAAATAATGTAATGTGAGGGATATGAGTTTGTGATGGGTACTCGGTATGTCTTGACTTGAGCGAAGACCTCCCCGGCAACGGTGCCAGAAATCCTTCTTGCTACGTCTTGAGCTTGTGTTGGTTTTCCTTGAAGAGGAAAGGGTGATGCAGCAATAATAGCGTAAGTGTTTCCCTCAGTTTTTGAGAACCAAGGTATCAATCCAGTAGGAGGCTCCTCAAAAGTCCCACGCACCTACACAAACAAACAAGAACTCGCAACCAACGCAATAAAGGGGTTGTCTATCCCTTCACGACCACTTGCGACAGTGAGATCTAATAGAGAAAATATGATAAGATAAATATATTTTTGGTATTTTATGATATAGATTGGAAAAGTAAAAGATACAAATAAAAGTAGATTGAAAGCTTATATGATAAGAGATAGACCCGGGGGTGATGTATACTACACAACCTTCTTCTTGTAGACGTTGTTGGGCCTGCAAGTGCACATGTTTGTAGGATAGTAGCAAATTTCCCTCAAGTGGATGACCTAAGGTTTATCAATCCGTAGGAGGCGTAGGATGAAGATGGTCTCTCTCAAGCAACCCTGCAACCAAATAACAAAGAGTCTCTTGTGTCCCCAGCACACCCAATACAATGGTAAATTGTATAGGTGCAATAGTTCGGCGAAGAGATGGTGATACAAGTGCAAAAAAAAGATAGTAGATAAAGGTTTTTGTAATCTGAAATTATAAAAACAACAAGGTAACAAGTGGTAAAAGTGAGCGTAAACGGTATTGCAATGGTAGGAAACAAGGCCTAAGGTTCATACTTTCACTAGTGCAAGTTCTCTCAACAATAATAACATAGATAGAGCATATATCAATCCCTCAACATGCAACAAAGAGTCACTCCAAAGACACTAATAGTGGAGAACAAACGAAGAGATAATGGTAGGGTACGAAACCACCTCAAAGTTATCCTTTCTGTTCTATCTATTCAAGAGTTCATAGTAAAATAACATGAAGCTAATCTTTCCGCTCAATCTATCATAGAGTTCATACTAGAATAACACCTTAAGACACAAATCAACCAAAACCCTAATGTCACCTAGATACTCCATTGTCACCTCAAGTATCTGTGGGCATGATTATACGATATGCATCACACAGTCTCAGATTCATCTATTCAACCAACATAAAGTACTTCAAAGAGTGCCCCAAAGTTTCTACCGGAGAGTCAAGAACATGTGCTAACCCCTATGCATAGGTTCATGGGCGGAACCCGCAAGTTGGTCACCAAAACATACATCAAGTGGCACGTGATATCCCATTGTCACCACAGATAAACATGGCAAGACATACATCAAGTGTTCTCAAACAAAAGACCCAATCCGATAAGATAACTTCAAGAGGGAAACTCAATTCATCACAAGAGAGTAGAGGGGAGAAACATCATAAGATCCAACTACAATAGAAAAGCTCGGGATACATCAAGATCGTGTCATAGAGGGAATACGAGAGAGAACACGAGAGAGAGAGAGAGAGATCAAACACATAGCTACTGGTACACACCCTCAGCCTCGAGGGTGAACTACTCCCTCGTCGTCATGGAGAGCGCCGGGATGATGAAGATGGTCACCGGTGATGGATCCCCCCTCCGGCAAGGTGCCGGGAAGGGCTCCCGAGAGGTTTTTGGTGACTACAAAGGCTTGCGGCGGTGGAACTCCCGATCTATCTTGATATTCGATGGTTTTAGGGTATGTAGGCTTATATAGGCGAAAGAAGTCGGTCAGGGGGTGCTCGAGGGGTCCACGAGACAGGGGGCGCGCCCCCTATCTCCTGGGGTCCTTGAGTATCTTCTGACGTGGACTCCAAGTCTCCAGGATCATAATCTTCCAAAAAATCACGTTGCCGAAGGTTTCATTCCGTTTGGACTTCGTTTGATATTCCTTTTCTTTGAAATACTGAAACATGCAATAAAACAGCAATATGGGTTGGGCCTCCGGTTAATAGGTTAGTCCCAAAAGTAATAAAAAAGTGTATAATAAAGCCCATAATCATTCAAAACAGATAATAAAATAGCATGAATGCTTCATAAATTATAGATACGTTGGAGATGTATCAGCATCCCCAAGCTTAATTCCTACTCGTCCTCGAGTAGATAAATGATAAAAGAAAGAATTTATGAAGTGTGAATGCTAGAGGTGCACAAGTTTGATCAATGATAATTTCAATCACCTTTTCTAGCATGATAATATGTCATAACAGTAGTTCATCTCATAAAACTTCTCATGATAAAGTAACAAGCAATTCACATGTCAAAGCATAGACCATAAACATTCTTGAAAACTAGCAAACTTCATTCTTAGTCATCAAAACAATTGCAATTCATCTTATTTTCAGGAATAGCAAACTCCACATACTCAACTATCATATAGTCTTCTACAATTGCTAACACTCACGCAATACTTGTGGTTATGAAGTTTTAATCAGACATAGAGAAAGATTGGGGCTTATAATGTTGCCTCAAAATGTATTCACCATTGGGTGATGTCAACAATAATAGTTCATGCTAATGTACATCCAATTGGATATATATATATCAGGATCATCCTAACACAAAGTGCTTGCCAAAGGATAAAATGAAAAAGGGAAAGGTGAAGATCACCTTGACTCTTGCATTAAGTAAAAGACATAAAGTAAAAGATAGGCCCTTCGCAGAGGGAAGCAGAGGTTGTCATGCGCTTTTAGGGTTGGATACACAAAATCTTAATGTGAAAGAACGTCACTTTATATTGCCCCTTGTATATGGACCTTTATTATGCAGTCCGTCGCTTTTATTGCTTCCATAACAAGTTCGTACAAAGCTTATTTTCTCCACACTAATAAGTCATGTATATTTAGAGAGCAATTTTTATTGCTTGCAACGATGACAACTTACTTGAAGGATCTTACTCAATCCATAGGTAGGTATGGTGGACTCTCATGGCAAGACTGGGTTTAAGGATATTTGGAAGCACAAGTAGTATCTCTACTTGGTGCTAGGAATTTTGGCTAGCATGAGGGGGAAAGGCAATCTCAACATGTTTGAATGATCCATGACAATATACTTTAACTGAGATGCGAGAAAACATAACCCATTACGTTGTCTTCCTTGTCCAACATCAACTCTTTAGCATGTCATACATAATGAGTGCTCACAATTATAAAAGATGTCTATGATAGTATATTTATATGTGAAATCTCTCTTCCTTCAATATTCTTTCATGAATTGTTCAAATGACTAAAACAATGCTTGCTAACCTCCAATAAATTTACAACCTCTACTTCTTTGATGTGAAGTCATTACTCCCCATGGGATAAGCAAACAAGACATATATAATTTCAGATTTATGACATTCAACTCATTCAACCATTTACTCATAAGATATAAGTGAAGCACACGAGTAAATGACAAACTACTCCAACAAGATATAAGTGAAGATCAATGAGTAGCTAAATAATTATGCAACTATGTGAAGACTCACTCTCACTAAAGAATTTCAGATCTTGGTATTGTATTCAAGAAGCAATAAAAACAAAATAAAATGACATTGCAAGGATAGCACAACTCATGTGAAGAAGCAAAAACTTAGGCTCAACCGATACTAACCAATAGTTGTTGAAGAAGAAAGGTGGGATGCCTCGCTTAGATGCTTGAGACTTCTTGAAATATTATCTTGTGGTGCCTTGGGCATCCCCAAGCTTGAGATTTTATGTCTCCTTAATTTCTCTCATATCATGGTTTCTTTTTATCAAAAGCTTCATTCACAACAAACTCAACAAGTACTCGTGAGATAGGTTAGTATAAACCAATGTAAAACCTTATCATTTTCTACTGTAACAAATCACTTAAATTATCATTAAACATTGCATACTAAATGCCTCTGCATATTTAATACTCCTATCATAAAATAGAATCATTAAACACGCAAACATATGCAAATAATGCAAACATAACAGCAATCTACCAAAACCGTACAGTCTGTAAAGAATGCAAGAGTATCAATACTTCCCTAACTCCAAAAAATATAAGAAAAATACTACGCTGTAAAATATTTATCAGAGCTCAATATTCAAAAAGATTCAACATTATACCATTCTCTGAATTTTCTAGGGAATTTTTGCAACAGCGGTAAACTTTCTGTTTTCAAACAGCAACATGTATACTAGCAAAACAAGCATGGTAAATGCTATCCTTGACATTTTTATTGAAAATAAAGATGCAAAACATTAATATAATTAACATCAAGCAAATATTAACAGGATAAAATGATGCTCCAAGCAAAACACATATCATGTGGTGAATAAAAATATAGCTCCAAGTAAAGTTACCGATGAACGAAGACGAAAGAGGGGATGCCTTCCAGGGCATCCCCAAGCTTAGGCTCTTGGTTTGAATATTACCTTCGGGTGCCTTGGGCATCCCCAAGCTTAGGCTCTTTACACTCCTTATTCCATAGTCCATTGAATCTTTTACCCAAAACTTGAAAACTTCAACCACACAAAACTCAAAACAAAACTCGTAAGCTCCCTTAGTATAAGAAAATAAATCACCACTTAGGTACTGTAATGAACTCATTCTAAATTCATATTGGTGTTAAACCTACTGTATTCCAACTTATCTATGGTTCATACCTTCCGATGCTACTCATAGATTCATCAAAATAAGCAAACAACACATAGAAAACAGAATCTGTCAAAAACAGAACAGTCTGTAGTAATCTGTATCAAACGTATACTTCTGGAACCCCAAAAATTATGAAATAAATTTCTGGACCTGAGGAATTTGTCTATTAATCATATGAAAAAATAATCAACCTAAAATATCTCTCTGGTAAAAAATGTCAGCTAATCTGGTGAGCACTAAAGTTTCTGTTTTTCACAGCAAGATCATATAAACTTCACCCAAGTCTTCCCAAAGGTTCTACTTGGCACTTTATTGAAAAAAAAGCTATAAAACACGATTAATACAGTAGCATAATCATGTGGACACACAAAAACAGTAAGGCTAAATATTGAGTTGTCTCCCAACAAGCGCTTTTCTTTAATGCCTTTCTAGCTAGGCATGATGATGGCAATGATGCTCACATAAAAGATAAGAATGGAAACATAACGGGAGCATCATGAAGCATATGACTAGCACATTTAAGTCTAACCCACTTCCTAGGCATAGGGATTTTGTGAGCAAACAACTTATGGGAACAATAATCAACTAGCATAGGAAGGTAAAACAAGCACAACTTTAAGATTTTAAGCACATAGAGAGGAAACTTGATATTATTGCAATTCCTACAAGCATATGTTCCTCCCTCCTAATAATTTTCAGTAGCATAATGAATGAATTCAACAATATAACCATCACATAAAGCATTCTTTTCATGATATACAAGCATATAAAATTTACTACTCTCCACATAAGCAAATTTCTTCTCATGAATAGTAGTGGGAGCAAACTCAACAAAATAATTATCATGTGAGGCATAATCCAATTGAAAACTAAAATCATGATGACAAGTTTCATGGTTATCATTATTCTTAATAGAATACAAGTCATAACAATAATCATCATAGATAGCAACTTTGTTCTCATAGTCAATTGGAACCTCTTCCGAAATAGTGGAATCATCACTAAATAAAGTTGACACTCTTCCAAATCCACTTTCTTATTCATCACTATAAGATTCAACATCCTCAAAAATAGTGGGATCAATACTACCTAAAGTTGACACTCTTCCAAACCCACTTTCATCAATATAATCATCATAAATAGGAGGCATGCTTTCATCATAATAAATATTCTCATCAAAACTTGGGGGACAAAAAATATCATATTCATCAAACATAGCTTCCCCAAGCTTGTGGATTTGCATATCATTAGCATCATGGATATTCAAGGAATTCATACTAACAACATTGCAAACATGCTCATCATTCAAAGATTTAGTATCAAACATTCTATAGATTTCTTCTTCTAGCACTTGAGCACAATTTTCCTTTTCATCATACTCACAAAAGATATTAAAAAGACAAAGCGTATGAGACAAACTCAACTCCATTTTTTTGTAGTTTTCTTTTATAAACTAAACTAGTGATAGAACAAGAAACAAAAAGATTCGATTGCAAGATCTAAAGATATACCTTCAAGCACTCACCTCCCCAGCAACGGCACCAGAAAAGAGCTTAATGTCTACTACACAACCTTCTTCTTGTAGACGTTGTTGGGCCTGCAAGTGCACAGGTTTGTAGGACAGTAGAAAATTTCCCTCAAGTGGATGACCTAAGGTTTATCAATCCGTAGGAGGCGTAGGATGAAGATGGTCTCTCTCAAGCAACCCTGCAACCAAATAACAAAGAGTCTCTTGTGTCCCCAACACACCCAATACAATGGTAAATTGTATAGGTGCACTAGTTCGGCGAAGAGATGGTGATACAAGTGCAAAAAAAAGATAGTAGATAAAGGTTTTTGTAATCTGAAATTATAGAAACAGCAAGGTAACAAGTGGTAAAAGTGAGCGTAAATGGTATTGCAATTGTAGGAAACAAGGCCTAAGGTTCATACTTTCACTAGTGCAAGTTCTCTCAACAATAATAACATAGATAGATCATATAACAATCTCTCAACATGCAACAAAGAGTAACTCCAAAGACACTAATAGCGGAGAACAAACAAAGAGATTATGGTAGGGTACGAAACCACCTCAAAGTTATCCTTTCTGTTCTATCTATTCAAGAGTTCGTAGTAAAATAACATGAAGCTATTCTTTCCGCTCAATCTATCATAGAGTTCATACTAGAATAACACCTTAAGACACAAGTCAACCAAAACCCTAATGTCATCTAGATACTCCATTGTCCCCTCAAGTATCCGTGGGCATGATTATACGATATGCATCACACAATGTCAGATTCATCTATTCAACCAACACAAAGTACTTCAAAGAGTGCCCCAAAGTTTCTACCGGAGAGTCAAGAACGTGTGCCAACCCCTATGCATAGGTTCATGGGCGGAACCCGCAAGTTGGTCACCAAAACATACATCAAGTGGCACGTGATATCCCATTGTCACCACGGATAAACATGGCAAGACATACATCAAGTGTTCTCAAACAAAAGACTCAATCCGATAAGATAACTTCAAGAGGGAAACTCAATTCATCACAAGAGAGTAGAGGGGGAGAAACATCATAAGATCCAACTACAATAGCAAAGCTCGGGATACATCAAGATCGTCCCATAGAGGGAACACGAGAGAGAACACGAGAGAGAGAGATCAAACACATAGCTACTGGTACATACCCTTAGCCTCGAGGGTGAACTACTCCCTCCTCGTCATGGAGAGAGCTGGGATGATGAAGATGGCCACTGGTGATGGATCCTCCCCTCTGGCAGGGTGCCGGGAAGGGCTCCCGAGAGGTTTTTGGTGGCTACAGAGGCTTGCGGCGGCAGAACTCCCGATCTATCTTGATATTTGATGGTTTTAGGGTACGTAGGCTTATATAGGCGAAAGAAGTCGGTCGGGGGGGGTGCTCGAGGGGTCCATGAGACAGGGGGGCGCCCAGTAGGGGGGCGCCCCCTATCTCCTGGGCTCCTCGAGTATCTTCTGACGTGGACTCGAAGTCTCCAGGATGATAATATTCCGAAAAATCACGTTGCCGAAGGTTTCATTCCGTTTGGACTCCGTTTGATATTCCTTTTCTTTGAAATACTGAAACAGGCAATAAAACAGCAATATGGGTTGGGCCTCCGGTTAATAGGTTAGTCCCAAAAGTAATATAAAAGTGTATAATAAATTCCATAATCATTCAAAACAGATAATAAAATAGCATGAATGCTTCATAAATTATAGATACATTGGAGACGTATCAGGGGGCCATAGGTTTCACTAGTGGCTTCAATCAAGATAGCATAAGTATTACGGTGGGTGAACAAATTACTGTCGAGCAATTGATAGAAAAGCGAATAATTATGACATTATCTAGGCATGATCATGTATATAGGCATCACGTCCGTGACAAGTAGACCGACTCCTGCCTGCATCTACTACTATTACTCCACACATAGACCGCTATCCAGCATGCATCTAGAGTATTAAGTTCATAAGAACAGGGTAACGCATTAAGAAAGATGACATGATGTAGAGGTATAAACTCATGCAATATGATGTAAACCCCATCTTTTTATCCTCGATGGCAACAATACAATACGTGCCTTGCTTCCCCTGCTGTCAGTGGGAAAGGACACCGCAAGATTGAACCCAAAGCTAAGCACTTCTCCCATTGCAAGAAAGATCAATCTAGTAGGCCAAACCAAACTGATAATTCGAAGAGACTTGCAAAGATATCTTAATCACACATAAAAGAATTCAGAGAAGATTCAAATATTTCTCATAGATAAACTTGATCATAAACCCACTATTCATCGGATCTCGACAAACACACCGCAAAAAGAGTTACATCGAATAGATCTCCTAGAAGATCAAGGAGAACTTTGTATTGAGATTCAGAGAGGGAGAAGAAGCCATATAGCTAATAACTATGGACCCGAAGGTCTGTGGTAAACTACTCACAACTCATCGGAAGGGCCTTGGAGATGATGTAGAGACCCTCCATGGTCGATTCCCCCTCCGGTAGAGCACCGGCAAAGGCTCCAAGATGGGATCTCGCGGATACAGAAGGTTACGGCGGTGGAAATAGTTTTTCGTGGTCGCTTATGATGTTTTCGGGGTACATGTGTATATATAGATGGAAGAAGTAGGTCGGTGGACGCTCGAGGGGCCCACGAGGCAGGGGGCGCCCAATAGAGGGGGGGGCCTCCACCCTCGTGGCCGCCTCGCTTCTTTCTTGACTTCCACTCCAAGTCCTCTGGATCACGTTTGTTCCAAAAAGATCGTTCCCGAAGGTTTCATTCCGTTTGGACTCCATTTGATATTCCTTTTCTTCAAAACACTAAAATAGGCAAAAAAACAGCAATTCAGGCTGGGCCTCCAGTTAGTAGGTTAGTCCCAAAAATGATATAAAAGTGTAAAGTAAAGCCCATAAACATCCAAAACGGGTAATATAATAGCATGGAACAATCAAAAATTATAGATACGTTGGAGACGTATCATAGGCCAGCTCCTTGTTCAGGCGCTCGCATTCCTGCACCGCCTGGTTATGCTCCAGCTTCTTGGCGCGGAGCTCGGTCTCGAGCTCACCCATGCGCTGCTGTAGGGCAGCAGCCGCCTCTGCGAAAACAAAAAAGAAGAATACATTAGCATCGACAAGAAGAAGGTAGTTGCCGGGAGATCCGGCCCGACTGGTCAACAGTCGGCCCGAATCATGGGGGCTACACCTAGCGGGTGCGCTGATGCGCCCCGTCAGAAGAAGGGCAGAACGCTTACTTCGGCTCTTGTTCAAGTCGCTGGTCCGCTTGGCCAACTCCTTGACGGGGGAGTTGTAGGCGGCCGCGCAGAGGTTGTGGTAGTCCTGCAGCAAGGACCAAAGAAGAAAAAAAGATTAGCACCCGGAACTCACCTTAAAGTTCCAGGCCGCCTGCTCAGCAGCCGGCCAAGAACTCGGGGGCTACACCCAGTGGGTGCGCTGGCGCGCCCCCACGGAAGATTGTGAGAAGACAAAAACAAAAAGCGAGTACGTACCCAAACAACCGCCCGCAATGCTAGGAACTTCTGCACCAGCTTCTGGAGGGCGGCACCTTCGGCGGCAAGATGGGTCTGGACGTCCTTCACCGACATGTTGAAGGCGCTGCCACCACTGCCAGCCGCCCAGTCCGCCGTGATGGTGCTAGTGGCCTCAACGTCGGGCATCGCCGAGCTAGAGGCTCCGGCGTCCATCAGCCGCGGCACTGAGCTCGCCTTCACGGGGCGTCGGCGTGGATGCTAACCATGGGAAGCGGCCCCACCGTTAGCTAACCGTCAGCTGGCGCCGCCTGTGGCCCATCGGGCTGGCCGACCTATGTGTAGGCAGTCGGCGGAGGCGGAGCCACCTCTTCCCCGGGCCTAGGGCTGCCTCCTTCCTTCTCCATGGTCGGCTGGGCAACGCCGTCTCCGCCAGCTGGCTCCGGAGCCTCCGGCACAGGCAACTCCGGGTGCTGCGAGTCAACTGGCCTAGAGGCCTGACCGTGGGACACCTCCACCTCCTGCACCTTGGCGGCCGCGTCTGCCCGCTCCTTGTCCTTCGCCTCAGCATGCGCCTTGGCCGGAGCATCGGCCTCCACCTGCGCCGCTTGCGCCGTCGTGATCGCCTTCTCCCACTCCTCACACGCCTCCCACGCGTTCCTCTCTGTGGCCTCCTGGAGATCGGCCAGTGGGTCCACGTGGCGGGGAGCAACAAGTTTATTGGCCGCCCCAACCATCGAAGCCTCCGGGGCCTGCAAGATGGACAGCGGGGCCATGTTCAAGCAAGTAGAAGAAAAAGTGTTGAAGAAAGAACAGAGAAGAAACAAGCAAGATGCAACAAAGAAAGAGTCAAGAGTACTTACACTGACACCCCTGGGCGCGGCTTCGGTACCCTCTGGTACGGGGCCGCCTTCGCAGCTGCCTCTTGCCGCTTGGTCGCGGCAGTCGTGTTCTTTGGCTTTTGGGGCCGGCTGCCGAAGAGCCCGCCTTTAGCTCGGCGCTTCGGTGCGCCGGCTGCAGCAGTCGGCGCGGCCGAAGAGCCGGTGCCCGTCTTGTCGACTTGGTGACCGCGGCACGGGTCGTGCTCTTCTGCATCATCGTACGGCCAATCTCCCAGGCCGCCTCCAGAGGAGTCACCTTCTCCCCCTATGCCGCTGCATGTGGCGTCATCCTCCTCCATGGCGGCCGCCCCCAAGTCGTGGTCACCCTCGTCACTGACCGGCCTGTCCGGCGTGAACTCCTCGCCCAGAGCCAGTTTGAAGGGTGTCTGGCCCGGGAAGTACTACACCAAGGCCGACTGCTCAGACTGCGGGAAAAACTCGGACCAGCAGAAGAGAAAGGAAGGAGAAGCAAAAAACTTACTGTAGGCGGCGGGTTGTCCCAGCTGTACGGAGGCTTGCCGTATTGCCACTCCGTCTCCGACAGCTTGCAGTCGGAGATGTGGTTCACCAGCTGGGCAATCTCCGAGACCGGCATCTCCTTGGTGGACAAGCGGCACGAATCCCGGCGCCCGCTCATGGCACTAATAATATGGGGCCGCCCTTGGAGAGGCAGCACTCAGCGCTCCACGAAGGCGGAAAGCAAGTCGAAGGGCTTGAGGCGCTCCGAGTCGACCATCACCTGGAGCTGGGCAAGGGCACTGGCGGAGTTAACTGACAGAGACTTAGGCCGGTGGCTCTAGTTGGCACGGGGCTCGGCAGGCGGGCTGGCTACGTAAGCCGGCAGGTTGACGAAGTTCCGCTACAGGTTGATGTTCTCAATATAAAAATACGACCGCTGCCATAGTTTGGCCGCCTGCAGTAGGGCAATAGCCGGAAAGCAAGGCCCGCCCCCGGTCCCGATGCGCCACACCATGATGCAGGCTTCGCACTACGCCGCCTTGCCCTTGATGGTGGTGCCGAGCTTGAGGTAGAAGAGCTCTGCCCACATCTCGAGTGTGGGCTGAGTACCGAGGTAACCTTTGCACAGCATGATGAAGGCGGAGAGCAGCACCATCAAGTTCGGAGTGAGGTGGTGGGGCTGCAATCCGTAGAAGTCCATCAACGAGCGGAGGAACCCGCTCGCCAGAAGGCCGAAGCCGCGAGGAAAGTGCGCCCGAAAGACGACGTACTCGCCGTCTTTCGGCGCCGAAGAAATCTCCCGGACAAGGGGGAGACGTACCTTGACGTCAGTGTGATGAGGGAGGTGCCGCGTCTCGCTGAGGAACTGTATGTGATCTTCGTGGATGATGGAGCCATCCCAGTCATCGGCATGGCCGCTGAGCGTCATGGGCTTCATGCTTGGCAGTGGCGCGAGGCGGCGGCAATAGAGAAAGGGCTGGCAACGGCGAGCTGCAGCAGCGCTCCGGTGAGGGCAGAGGGCGCGGCGGCGACGAGGAAGGAGAGGCGACGTAGAAGGAGAGGAGGGCGCGCATGCATTTCTGCCGCCCCCTCCTCCCACTACTTATAGCCCCGCGGCGGCGCAGCCGAGGGGGCAAGGTGTGGGGGAACGTGGGATTAACTGCGCCCACTCCCCCCACGGCCCCCACGATTCCCGTGCCTTGAAGGCGTGTGTTAAACTGCCCCGAAAGGGCAACCGTTTGCCTCAGCCGCAGCGGATCCACGCGCGTGCCGAGGCCCTGTAGTGGTGGGCATGGGCCTGCAGCGACGTCCTGTCACACGCGTGGGCTGGCAGGCTGACCTGGCCACCAGGCGCCGCGTGGCGGACAGGAAGTGAGCGGCGGGCCTATTGCCCAGCCGGCACGCCACCTGGCCCCCACCAACACTATTTGAATTCCACCAAGCGGCCGCGATTGCGTCCGACTCCTGGCACCCGGCTCCTCCTAGGCGGACGGAGCAAAAGGCGGAACATCACTTAGAGAGGGAAACTGCTGAGGCCCTCTGGCCGTAGAACCTCACCAGCTTCGGGGACTACTGAGGGGTGATGACCCACAAGTATAGGGGTTCTATCGTAGTCCTTTTGATAAGTAGGAGTGTCGAACCCAACGAGGAGCGGAAGGAAATGACAAGCGGTTTTCAGTAAGGTATTCTCTGCAAGCACTAAAATTGTAGGTAACAGATAGTGTTGTGATAAGATAATTTGTAACGGGTAACAAGCAGTGGAAGTAAATAAGGTGCAGCAAAGTGGCCAAATCCTTTTTGTAGCAAAGGACAAGCCTAGACAATTTCTTATAATGAGAAAAACGCTCCCGAGGACACATGGGAATTATCGTCAAGCTAGTTTCATCACGCTCATATGATTCGCGTTCGTTACTTTGATAATTTGATATGTGGGTGGACCAGTGCTTGGGTACTGCCCTTTCTTGGACAAGCATCCCACTTATGATTAACCCCTATTGCAAGCATCTACAACTACAAAATAAGTATTAAGGTAAACCTAACCATAGCATGAAACTAGTGGATCCAAATCAGCCCCTTACGAAGCAACGCATAAACTAGGGTTTAAGCTTCTGTCACTCTAGGAACCCATCATCTACTTATTACTTCCCAATGCCTTCCTCTAGGCCCAAATAATGGTGAAGTGTCATGTAGTCGACGTTCACATAACACCACTAGAGGAGAGACAACATACATCTCACCAAAATATCGAACGAATACCAAATTCACATGACTACTAATAGCAAGCCTTCACCCATGTCCTCGGGAACAAACGTAACTACTCACAAAGCATATTCATGTTCATGATCAGAGGAGTATTAATATGCATTAAGGATCTGAACATATGATCTTCCACCAAGTAAACCAATTAGCATCAACTACAAGGAGTAATCAACACTACTAGCAACCCACAGGTACCAATTTGTGGTTTGGATACAGGATTGGATACAAGAGATGAACTAGGGTTTTGAGAGGAGATGGTGCTGGTGAAGATGTTGATGGAGATTGACACCCTCCCGATGAGAGGATCGTTGGTGATGACGATGGTGATGATTTCCCCCTCCCGGAGGGAAGTTTCCCCGGTAGAACAGCTCCATCGGAGCCCTAGATTGGTTCCGCCAAGGTTCCGCCTCGTGGCAACGGAATTTTGTCGTGTAAGCTTGCTTATGATTTTCTCCAGGGTAAAAGCCATCATATAGCAGAAGATGGGCACCGGAGGGTCACCAGGGGGCCCACGAGACAGGGGGGCGCGCCTAGTAGGGGGGCGCCCCCCACCCTCGTGGCCAGGGTGTGGGCCCCCTCTGGTACTTTCTTTGATCAATAATTCTTATTAATTCCAAAAATGACTTTCGTGGAGTTTCAGGACTTTTGGAGCTGTGCAGAATCAGTTTCCAATATTTGCTCCTTTTCCAGCCAGAATTCCAGCTGCCGGCATTCTCCCTCTTCATGATAAACCTTGTAAAATAAGAGAGAATAGCCATAATTATTGTGACATAATGTTTAATAACTGCCCATAATGCAATAAATATCGATATAAAAGCATGATGCAAAATGGACATATCAACTCCCCCAAGCTTAGACCTCGCTTGTCCTCAAGCAGAAGTCGATATCGAAAAATATGTCCACATGTTTAGAGATAGAGGTGTCGATAAAAATAAACTACGAACATGAGGGCATCATGATCATCCTTATAACAGCAACATATATAGATTTTGTCATATGATTTCTTATGCTCAAGTAATAATCTATTCACAATATCAAGTATGGATCATAAACTTCATTGAGAACTAGCAAACTATAATCTCAGTCATTGAAGCAATTACAATTTACCAGAACATCAGAAAGATTCAAGAATAGAGCTTTTTAGCAAGTCCACATACTCAACTATCATATAGTCTTCTATAATTGCTAACACTGATGCAATACTTATGGTTATGGAGTTTTAATCGGACACTGAGAAAGATAGGGGCTTATAATTTCACCTCCCAATGTATTCACCTTTGGGTGATGTCAACAATAATAGTTCATGCAAACTTACATCCAATTGGATATATATATATCAGGATCTTTCCAACACGAGGCGCTTGCCAAAGGATAAAATGAAAAAGGGGAAGGGGAAGATCACCTTGACTCTCGCATAAAGTAAAAGACATAAAGTAAAAGATAGGCCCTTCGCAGAGGGAAGCAGAGGTTGTCATGTGCTTTTAGGGTTGGATGCACAAAATCTTAATGCAAAAGAACGTCACTTTATATTGCCACTTGTGATATGAATCTTTATTATGCAGTCCTTCGCTTTTATTACTTTCATATCACACAATCGTATAAAGCTTATTTTCTCAACACTAATAAGTTATACATATTTAGAGAGCAATTTTTATTGCTTGCAATATGACAACTTACTTGAAGGATCTTACTCAATCTATAGGTAGGTATGGTGGACTCTCATGGCAAAACTGGTTTTAAGGATATTTGGAAGCACAAGTGGTATCTCTACTTGGTGCAAGGAATTTGGCTAGCATGAGGGGGGAAGGCAAGCTCAACATGTTGGACGATCCATGACAATATACTTTAACTGAGATGTGAGAAAACATAAACCATTACGTTGTCTTCCTTGTCCAACATCAACTCTTTAGCATGTCATACTTTAATGCTCACAATTATAAAAGATGTCCAAGATAGTATATTTATATGTGAGAACCTATCTTTCTTTATTACTTCCTATTAATTGCAATAATGACCAAAACTATGTTTGTCAACTCTCAATAACTTTTATGCCTCATACTCTTTATATGTGAAGTCATTACTATCCATAAGATCAAAATGAACTCTTTTATTCTTTTTATTCTTTCTATTTTCTCAAGATCATAGCAAGATAGCAAAGCCCTTGACTCAACACTAATCTTTATTATATATAGCTCACGGACTCGATTACATAAAGAGATCACAAAGCAAAACTCAAAACTAGATCATACCAAAACTTTATTCTACTAGATCAAGATATTACTAAAAGGATCGAACTAAGTAAAGCGGTAAAGATAGGAGTGTGATGATACAATACCGGGGCACCTCCCCCAAGCTTGGCAGTTGCCAAGGGGAGTGCCCATACCCATGTGATTATGTCCTCGGAGGTGCTGAAGAAGGAGTTTTTGATGATCTAGGCTTGTCGTCCGTCTTCCAAGGCATAGGCTCACCATCATAGAAGGATGATCGAGTCTCCGGGATCCTCAAATCTGCAGCCAAACTCATCCTCTTGAATCTATATTCATACTCACAGTTTTGGTTTTGCAAGTCATAGATCTGGGCTTGGAGGTGCTCGATTTTCTCATGAAGCTTGAAGATGGTATCCCCTGTGTTCTTGGCGTCTAGCTTGTGGTTGTTGGTGAATTCTGCGATCATCATCTGGTTGGGGTTGAGTCCACGCTCCACCATTCCTTGGCACTTGAAAACTTGTTGTTCCAAAGCTTCGAGCTTTGTCTCCACGCTTCCGGTATGCCTTGGTCCCTCCACATCGCGGATGTGCAGCATCCCCTCCCGCATCTCAATGGTTTGAGGGTGTTGCAGCACCTCCACGAGGTAGGGGTTGATAACCCTCTCGAAGAACTTGTCCTTGGGAGCGTTTGGAGACGTCATGGTGCTCTAGATCTGTCAGAAAAACGGCTTGAAACGAAAACAGAAGATTTTTGCGTGATACGGTGGTCAAAACCTTCGGGAGATTATATAATGAAATTTTATCGACCAAAAGAAGTAACGTGCAGGAAAATAGAGTCCAGAAGGCACACGAGATGCCCACGAGGCAGGGGCGTGCCCAGTAAGGGTGGGCGCGCCCTCCACCCTCGTGGAGGCCTCATGTCCTTCCCGGATTACTTCTTGCTTTCCTAAATTCTTAAATATTCCAAAACAGAGAAAAATTGCCATTAGAACTATTTTGGAGTCGGTTTACTTACCATCCCACATACCTATTCCTTTTCGGAGTCTGAAACGTTCTGGAAAGTGTCCCTTAGTATTCCTCCGGGGTTACAGTTTCAATGATATTAGTTTCAACATTTATAGGATTACCTGAGATATAATGTTTGATTCTTTGACCGTTCACCACCCTCGGACTTGTGTCTTCGAAGTTGTTGATTTCTATGGCACCGGAACGATAGACCTCCTCGATAACGTAAGGACCTTCCCATTTAGAGAGAAGCTTTCCTGCAAAAAATCTTAAACGAGAGTTGAATAGCAACACATAATCACCTACGTTAAACTCACGCTTTTGTATCCTTTTGTCATGCCATCTTTTAACTTTTTCTTTTAACAACTTGGCATTCTCATATGCTTGCGTTCTCCATTCATCAAGTGAGCTAATGTCAAATAACCTCTTCTCACTGACAAGTTTGAAATCATAGTTGAGCTCTTTAATAGCCCAATATGCCTTATGTTCAAGTTCGAGAGGTAAGTGGCATGTTTTTCCATAAACCATCTTATACGGAGACATACCCATAGGACTTTTATATGCAGTTCTATAGGCCCATAATGCATCCTCAAGTTTCTTGGACCAATTCTTTTTAGATCTATTAACAGTCTTTTGCAAAATTAATTTGGGCTCTCTATTACTCAATTCTACTTGACCACTAGACTGTGGGTGATAAGGAGATGCAATTCTATGATTAACATCATACTTAGCAAGCATTTTATGAAAAGCACCATGAATAAAATGTGAACCACCATCAATCATGAGATATCTAGGGACTCCAAACCTCGGAAAAATAACTTCTTTAAGCATCTTAATAGAGGTGTTATGATCAGCACTACTAGTTGGAATAGCTTCTACCCACTTAGTAACGTAATCAATAGCGACTAAAATATGTGTGTATCCATTAGAGGCCGGAAAAGGTCCCATATAATCAAAGCCCCAAACATCAAATGGTTCAATAACAAGAGAATAATTCATATGCATTTCTTGACGTCTACTAATATTACCAATTCTTTGACATTCATCACAAGACAAGACAAACTTACGGGCATCTTTGAAGAGAGTAGGCCAATAAAAAACGGATTGCAATACCTTATGTGCAGTTCTATCTCCAGCGTGGTGTCCTCCATATGGTTTGGAGTGACACGCGTAGGATCTGTTCCTCTTCATGCTCGGGTACACAACGTATAATAACACCATCTACTCCTTCTTTATAAAGGTGTGGGTCATCCCAAAAGTAATGTCTTAAATCATAAAAGAACTTTTTCTTTTGCTGGTATGTGAAACTAGGTGGTATAAATTTAGCAACTATGTAATTAGCATAATCAGCATACCATGGAGTAGTACGAGAAGCATTAATGACCGCTAATTGTTCATCAGGAAAGCTATCATCAATAGGTAGTGGGTCATCAAGAACATTCTCTAACCTAGACAAGTTGTCTGCAACGGGGTTCTCAGCTCCCTTTCTATCAATAATATGCAAATCAAATTCTTGGAGCAAGAGGACCCATCTAATAAGTCTAGGTTTAGCATCTTTCTTTTCCATAAGATATTTAATAGCAGCATGATCAGTGTGAATAGTAACTTTAGAATCAATAATATAAGGTCTGAACTTATCACATGCAAATACAACTGCTAAGAATTCTTTTTCAGTAGTAGCATAATTTCTTTGAGCAGTATCAAGAGTTTTACTAGAATACTGGATAACATTTAATTTCTTATCAACTCTTTGCCCTAGAACAACACCTATAGTATAATCGCTAGCATCACACATAATTTCAAAGGGTAAATTCCAATCAGGTGGCTGAACAATAGGTGCAGTGATCAAAGCTTTCTTAAGTATTTCAAATGCTTCTTCACAATCATCATCAAATACAAAAGGAATATCTTTGTGCAATAAATTAGTCAGAGGCCTAGAGATTTTAGAAAAGTCCTTAATGAACCTCCTATAAAAACCGACATGACCAAGGAAACTTCTTATACCTTTAATGTCCTTGGGACATGGCATCTTTTCAATAGCATCAACTTTAGCTTTATCAACTTCAATACCTCTTTCAGAAATTTTATGCCCCAAGACAATGCCTTCATTAACCATAAAGTGGCACTTTTCCCAATTCAAGACGAGACTAGTGTCTTCGCATCTCTACAAAACTCGATCAAGGTTGCTCAATCAATCATCAAAAGAGGATCCATAAACGGAGAAATAATCCATGAATACCTCACAAATCTTTTCATAGAAGTCAGAGAATATAGCCATCATGCATCTTTGAAAGGTAGCAGGTGCATTACATAAACCAAAAGGCATACGTCTATAAGCAAAAGTACCGAAAGGGCAAGTAAAAGTAGTTTTTGATTGATCATCCGCTGACACAGGTATTTGAGAGAAACCAGAATAACCATCTAGAAAGCAGAAATGTGTGTGTTTGGATAGTCTTTCTAGCATTTGATCAATAAAAGGTAAAGGGTAATGATAATTCTTAGTAGCTTTATTTAATTTGCAGAAATCAATTACCATCCTATAACCTGTAATAATTCTTTGTGGAATCAATTCATCTTTATCATTAGGAAAAATAGTAATACCTCCCTTCTTAGGGACGCAGTGGACAGGACTTACCCAATCACTATCAGCAACGGGATAAATTATACCTGCCTCAAGGAGTTTTAGTATCTCCTTTCATACCACTTCTTTCATCTTTGGGTTTAGCCATCGTTGATGATCTCTAACTGGTTTGGAACCTTCGTCCAATTTAATTTTGTGTTGGCATAGAGTGGGACTAATGCCCTTAAGGTCATCCAGAGTATATCCAATAGCAGCACTGTGCTTCTTCAGAGTTTTCAATAATCTTTCCTCTTCTTGTTCTGAAAGGTTAGCACTAATAATAACAGGATATATCTTCTTTTCATCAAGATAAGCATATTTAAGATTATCAGGTAATGGTTTAAGCTCAAACATAGGATCACCCTTGGGTGGAGGAGGATCCCCTAGGATTTCAATAGGTAAGTTGTGTTTCAGAATAGGACCCTGTTGAAGGAATACTTCATCTATTTCCCTTCTTTCATTCATAAACATATCATTTTCATGGTCTAGAAAATATTGTTCTAACGGATCAGTAGGAGGCACGGCAATAGAAGCAAGACCAATAATCTCATCCTTACTAGGAAATTCTTTATCATGGGGTTGTCTATGAAATTTAGCAAAATTAAACTCATGAGACAAATTCCTAAGCCAATCATAACAACATCCTTTTTACAATCTATCCTAGCATTAACAGTATTCAAGAAGGGTCTACCAAATATAATGGGACAAAAGCTATCTTGTGGGGAACCAAGAACAAGAAAATCAGCGGGATATTTAACATTCCCACACAAGACTTCAACATCTCTAACAATCCCAAATGGTGAAATAGTGTCTCTATTGGCAAGCTTAATTGTAACATCAACATCTTCTAACTCTGTGGGTGCGATATCATGCATAATTTCTTCATATAAGGAAAAAGGTATTGCACTAGCACTAGCACCCATATCACATAAGCTATGATAACAATGATCTCCTATTTTAACAGAAATAATAGGCATGCCTACAACAGGTCTATGTATCTTAGCATCTGGTCTAGCAATATTAGCAGATTTGCCACAGAAGTAAATAACATGCCCATCTATATTATCATCCAAGAGATCTTTAACCATAGCAATACTAGGTTCAACTTTAATTTGCTCAGGAGGTGTATATGTTCTAGTATTACTCTTAGGAACAAAAGTTGAAGCTTTAGCATGATCCTTTATCCTAACAGGGAAAGGTGGTTTCTCAACATAAGTAGTAGGAACAATAGGATCATTATAAGTGATAGTCTTTTCTTCAATTGTAACAGGTGCAACTACTTTTACTTCAATGGGAGGATTATATTTAAACCACTTCTCCTTAGGTAGGTCAACGTGAGTAGCAAAAGATTCACAGAAAGAAGCTACTATCTCAGAGTCAAGTCCATATTTAGCGCTAAATCCACGAAAAGCATCGGTATCCATAAAAGATTTAACACAATCAAACTTAGGTGTCATACCTGACTCCTTAACATCTTCGGAACCCCAATCTTTAGACTTGCACTTAATTCTTTCCAATAAATCCCAGTTTAATTCAATAGTCTTCAGCATATAAGAACCAGCACAGGAAGTATCGAGCATGGAGCGATAATTGAGAGAAAGCCGAGCATAAACTTTTTGAATAATCATATCTCTAGAGAGCTCATGATTGGGGCATGAATATAACATTGACTTAAGCCTCCCCCAATCTTGAGTGATGCTTTCTCCTTCGCGAGGCCAGAAATTATATATGTAATTATGATCACGATGAACAAGATGCATAGGATAGAACTTCTGGTGAAATTCCAACTTCAATCATTTATAATTCCAAGATCCCGTATCATCACATAGCCTATACCATGTCAATGTATCTCCCTTCAAAGATAAATGGAAGACCTTCCTCTTAAAAACATCATCGGGTATACCTGCAAGCTTAAATAATCCATAAACTTCATCCACATAGATAAGGTGTAAATCGGGATGCAATGTTCCATCTCCTGCAAAAGGATTAGCTAGCAGTTTCTCTATCATAGCCGAAGGAATTTCAAAGTAAACATTTTCAATAGGTTCAGTAGGTTGAGGAGCAACTCTTTTCTCTACTGGTCGGGGCAAAGATGCCCCGAACAAGCCCCTCAAAGGATTAGTTTCCATAGTAACAAGTGACAGAAAATTTCAGCACACTATATAAATGGTTCCTTACCAAGTTCCAGTCACCAAAGGCGCTTCACTCCCCGGCAACGACGCCAGAAAAGAGTCTTGATGACCCACAAGTATAGGGGATCTATCGTAGTCCTTTCGATAAGTAAGAGTGTCGAACCCAACGAGGAGCAGAAGGAAATGACAAGCGGTTTTCAGTAAGGTATTATCTGCAAGCACTGAAATTGTAGGTAACAGATAGTGTTGTGATAAGATAATTTGTAATGGGTAACAAGAAATGAAAGCAAATAAGGTGCAGCAAGGTGGCCAGATCCTTTTTGTAGCAAAGGACAAGCCTGGAAAATTTCTTATAATGAGAAAAGCGCTCCCGAGGACACATGGGAATTATTGTCAAGCTAGTTTCATCACGCTCATATGATTCGCGTTCGTTACTTTGATAATTTGATATGTGGGTGGACCGGTGCTTGGGTACTACCATTTCTTGGACAAGCATCCCACTTATGATTAACCCCTATTGCAAGCATCCGCAACTACAAAACAAGTATTAAGGTAAACCTAGCCATAGCATGAAACTAGTTGATCCAAATCAGCCCCTTACGAAGCAACGCATAAACTAGGGTTTAAGCTTTTGTCACTCTAGCAACCCATCATCTACTTATTACTTCCCAATGCCTTCCTATAGGCCCAAATAATGGTGAAGTGTCATGTAGTCGACGTTCACATAACACCACTAGAGGAGAGACAACATACATCTCATCAAAATATCGAACGAATACCAAATTCACATGACTACTAATAGCAAGACTTCACCTATGTCCTCAGGAACAAACGTAACTACTCACAAAGCATATTCATGTTCATGATTAGAGTATTAATATGCATTAAGGATCTGAACATATGATCTTCCACCAAGTAAACCAATTAGCATCAACTACAAGGAGTAATCAACACTACTAGCAACCCACAGGTACCAATTTGTGGTTTTGATACAAGATTGGATACAAGAGATGAACTAGGGTTTTGAGAGGAGATGGTGCTGGTGAAGATGTTGATGGAGAATGACCCCCTCCCGATGAGAGGATCGTTTGTGATGACGATGGTGATGATTTACCCCTCCCAGAGGGAAGTTTCCCCGGCAGAACAGCTCTGCCGGAGCCCTAGATTGGTTCCGCCAAGGTTCCGCCTCGTGGCAGCGGAGTTTCATCCTGTAAGCTTGCTTATGATTTTTTCCAGGGTAAAAGCCATCATATAGCAGAAGATGGGCACTGGAGGGTCACCAGGGGGACCACGAGATAGGGGGCGCGCCTAGTAGGGGGGGCGCCCCCCACCCTCGTGGCTAGGGTGTGGGCTCCCTCTGGTACTTTCTTTGCTCAATAATTCTTATTAATTCCAAATTGACTTTCGTGGAGTTTCAGGACTTTTGGAGCTGTGCAGAATAGGTTTCCAATATTTGCTCCTTTTCCAGCCAAAATTCCAGCTGCCGGCATTCTCCCTCTTCATGATAAACCTTGTAAAATAAGAGAGAATAGCCATAAGTATTGTGATATAATGTGTAAACAGCCCATAATGCAATAAATATCGATATAAAAGCATGATGCAAAATGGACGTATCAGGGGGATAGACCCCGTGTAGCCTCATCCACACCTTAGTAGATTTCAAGATATCAGGGCTAGCCTAGCCCCTCAGTCCGACTAGCCGCCAGGCCGGCTTCCATGGTCGGCTGGAGCCAACCGGCCGCCTCCTAGAAGGCGGCGTGCCTCAGAAGACGGCGAGAGCATGGGCCGACTCCTAGCAGGTGTCCTATCGCCGCCTCAAAGTCTGCACCCACCTGCTATGACAAGACCGGGCGTGGCAGCAGTGCCACCTGCCACCCCCGAATCCCGGAAGGAACGTGGCTACAGTGCGGATGTACCAGGCGGACACCCTCCGCTTGGCACAACACTGTAGCCATGGGGCATGTGATGGTGCCTACGTTAGGCAGGGCCATGCCCCTATGACGGTCGGTCGGTACGGCCCGCAGGCGGCGGGCCCTACCTGTCCGCGTACCCCAGAAGACGGCAAGGCCTGAGCAGGCGGCCTTGAGGGGAGGCCAGCTCCTAGCAGGCGGACGCCCCTCCCCTTGGAGTCTATGCACAATTAACCAGAGGTGACGGGGTGTGGCTACAGTGATCGCCCGCCAGGCAGCGGCGCTGTAGCCACGCGCCCCCCGACCAAGCCATCATCATCAGCGGCAAGGCTCTAGTGCAGCCTATTCTCCCTGGCCCACAGGCGGCGGCCCCTACCTGTCGGCGGAGCTCGCGGCAGCCGGCGGGACCCACCAGGCGGCGGTCCCAAGCAGCCGGCGGCGAAGTCGGAGCCCAGAGACACTGACGGCCGGGTCCCGGGACCAGCCGGATTACCATTGTACCCCTGGGGGTAGGCCTATATAAACCCCCAAGGGTCACCATGCAAAGGGTTCATCCTTCTTAGATCATACACACACCCATAGCTAGAGAGGAGTAGAGCAAGCAGCCTTCTTCCTCCTCTAGCCCGAACAGCTCAAGGAGCACCCTTGTACTAGCTATTGATCATAGTGATGCGGAGACCCCACAAAGCAAGATTAGGGGTGTTGTCTCCACGGAGAGCCCCGAACCTGGGTAAGACCCGGCATCGCTTCGGTCTTGCCTACTCCTGCTTCTAGAGCCCGGCAACGTTCTATTGACCCCATACATGATTAGCCACCCGTTGGCATATGTCGAGGAAATACCACGACAGAAACAAGTAGACCAATAGCAATGAATGTCACACGGAAACACACACGGATAGATAAATGGGGTCATGCAACCAAGGAATGAGCACAAAATGTGGAGCCCACGGAAAACGCTCGTGTTGCACAACTCAAGATAGATGCTAGCATGATTGTTCAATAGGAGGATACGACACTTGTGAACAACCTATAAGATGCAAAATGTAGCAACTTCCATCCCAAGTATGCTATGTATGTATGGTTCACGGTGTTTCTCACACAATGATCCAAGATGATTGGATATGATACCATATGATATATTGTGATGCTATGGCTATTGCTTACAAGCTCTTTACTCTTTCTCTTTGCTTAAAATCTTATTCTATTTTTTTTTTGTATTGTCACTTATGCGAAATGCACAAACCAAATAGCAATTGTGTATATGCGGGAACAATCTTGTGACACAAGAGATGATATGATACCAAGATGATACCAATATGATATGGTATGTATGTAATGGAAGGTGTAGACCAATGATCACTAATGTTCACAAGTACATTACTGGCAATACTCAATGGCTAGTCTCGATAGGCAAGTGGCGCAAAATGGGCTAGGGGTTATCAATGCAATGGCAAGGGGAATATACAATGGTGTCGTCGAGGTTACCGTCACTTGCTTACGGTTGATGGAGTCAAAATGGTGAAGTGGTCAATGTCGATGACGACCTCGTGGCGATGATGAGTGGCGGTGTTCTTGATGTAGAACCGTCCCTAATTAGCTGAAACACCTTAGGAAACGGAAAAACCGCAAACTCAAAATCTCCAAAGGCAAATGTCAAATGGTGGTAGCGGAAAAGCGGCGGTGGTTTGCACTTGGCAATGCGGAAGTGGGATTATGGGTTATATGAGTCGGCAATGCGGAAGTGGAGGTTATCGTGGTGTGCTATACACGTGTCAGAGATGAAGTTGCCGTCCCTAAGTAGCCAAAACACCTTAGGAGACACAAGCCACAACTCAAACAAGCTCAAACAAAATTGGGTTAAGTTGGGGTGGCGAAAGTGTATGGTGGTGGTTGAAGAAGAAGCAATCGTCCCTAATTAGCCGAAACACCTTAGGAGACTCGAGTCACTACTCAAACAACATCAAATGCAATGGGCTGCAATATGGGTTAGGTTGCGGAAGTCAGTGGTGGTATAGTGGATGGTATGGTGGAAGGCCTAGGCAAAGATGCCAAAGTTCCAAAACTTTTATGGAGTAAAATGGTGCTGAAACCTATCTAGATGGATGGGGGTGTCAATAGCTACTCAATGAGCTAAAGAACGCGAAAATTGGACTCCGGATGTGAAAGTTATGGGCAAAACGGTAAAACGCGGGAGGCTGAATTCCTAGGGGTCGGACATCCGGGGGTGGCGCTGATGTCCAGAACCGTGTAGATTTTGTGCTCCAGGAGCCAGATGTCCAGCTTGGGGCCCGGATGTCCGGCCCAATGGCACGAATGTCTGGCCCAACGATTCCAGATCGGGATTTGGACTTCGAAATGCGATTTGGGGGCGGAAATTGATGATTTCGGGGCAAAATTTGACGAATTTGGTGGGTGGAAGGCGGGGAAACTTGGGGAGATGCTAGATACACTTGAAACCAAGAAAATACATGGATCAAAATCAACAAAACATCATCAAATTTTGCTCCACATCGAACCAAAAAATCACAAAAAAAATTGGGGGGCTATTTTTAGTGGGGGTATTCGAATTTAGGACGTAATCAAGCAAAAGAAGGCTAGAAACAAGGTGTGGGGGCTCCAAATTCATGATCAACCTGGCTCTGATACCAAGATGATGTAGGGTAGAACCCTAGATGCCCGATCTTTCATGAAATTGAGGGAATTCCGCAAAGAACACGAAGAACACGGGGAAGAACAGAGAGAAATCACAAGGGGAAACACTCAAGAACAAGTCCAATCACACATCCACTAGACAATCAAACACACAAGATCCACAAGGCACATGAACAATAAAAGGAAAGATACAAAGTAAAGTTCATCTCCAAGAGGAGGTCTTGATGGTATCCTAGATGGACCTTCCCGCGAGGGGGTCTTGATGATATCCCGCAGGATCTTCTCCAAGATGGAGGTCTTGGCCTCCAATGGAGTAGTCTCTCTCTCCCTCTCTAGAGAAGAGTATGAGCAAAGCCCACATACAAATGAGCTATCACTTTGCTAACCCTAACTAGGAGGAGGGGGAGGACTATATATAGTCTAAGCCATGAAGGGGTAAGTGGAAAAGGGATACATGGGCCTTTGGCCCGACTCTGTGCGCAGGCAGGCGCCGGATGTTCAGGCTAGGGGGATAGATGTCCGGGCACTCGTGAGACATCGGATGTCTAGGGCGGTTGGCCGGATGTCTAGCCCGAGTGGGGTAACCTTATGGCTTCGGGTGCCTCACGCCAGATTTCTTGGGGCGATGTCGGATGTCCGGGTTGTGTTGCGCCAGATGTCCAGGCACATGGGCCGGATGTACGGGCGCTGATGCTTCGGCCGTTTGTTGGTGCAGCTCGTGGGCGGCTGCACAGGCGCCGGATGTCCGGCCTCTAGCCCGGATGTCTGGCCATTGTAGCTTCGGCAGCTTCGTCTTCTTCCGTTGTTGCTTCCATGCTTCCCTCGCGGATGGTGTAGTTGTTCCTTGGCGCTTGCACTCCTCCACGTCCGTGAAGCTCAAACAATACCTATGCATGCACACGGAAGAAGTGTCAAAAACCCACAAATCTTCGAATTTCTCCCTGTTTTCGAGCTCATCCCGAGCCTCACCCGCGTGCAGTTGACCTGCCCGGACGATTCAGACCCTAAGCCGGATCATCCATACCTGCCCAGATCATCCAGCTTCCACTGTCGAAACTGCATTTTCTGTTGTTTTTTTACACCGCCACCGCATACCCATTTCGGCCACCACCATCCCACTTCCGCTTACCCCTCGACATACCCAATCATACCACCGCTTTCCGCTACCACCATTAGACTTTGGTTTTGAGAATTTGAGTTGTGGTTCATTGTTTCCTAGGGTGTTTCGGCTAACTAGGAACCGTTCGACATCGACACCACTACCACTCATCTTCTCCAAGGACTCGACATCGACAACGACCACTTCACGATCTTGACACCCTCGACCATAAGCAAGGACAGTAACTTCTAGGACACCTTTGTTCACTCCTTGCCATTGCATTGATAACCCCATAGCCGATTTTGCGTCACTTTCCTATCGACACTAGCCATTGAGTATTGACGGCAATGTTATTGTGCGCATTAGTGATCATTTTATATCTCACATCATATCGGTATCCATATCTTGGTATCATCTCTTGTGTCACAAGGTTCTCATCGCATATACACAATTGCTATCTTGGTTCGTGAAGTTTGCATAGTGGCCAAAGAAAGAGCTCAAAGGACAAAGAGCCAACAAGCTTTTAAGCAAAATAGAAAGATAAGCAAAGAGCTTTTAAGAAAGAACCATAGCACCATACTACATTAAGATTGTCCTACTCGATCATCTGGATCATATCACCGGAACACCATACATATAGCATACTTGAGATAGAAGTCGTCGCATTTTTGCTTAGTAGGTTGTGCATAAGTCTCCTATCCACCTATTGTGCAATCGTGCTAGCATCTCTCTAGCATTGTGCAACAAGAGCATTTTCCGTGGATTCCACATTTTGAGCTCCATCCTTGGTTGCACGACCCCATTCATCTTTTCGTGTGTGTGTTTTTGTGTGCCACATATTGCTATTAGTCTACTTGTTGCATTTGTGAATTTGCAAATCTTTTTCAACATTATTGAGTCTTGCTAACATTCACATCAAATTTTGTGCCACCATCCTAACCAAGCTCCACCAAAGGCTTTATTTGTGTTGGTGTGAGATCCAGCACCAATTGTGCTATTTCCTTGTTACACTATTGAGTGATCATTGATCCATTTTCAACATCGGGTAAGGTACATTTGGTCTAGTTCTTTCAATTCTCCACTCACGTTTTCTTGAGATGATGCATAGGCCAACTACTTCTTCGAACTCACTCTTCATCGAGCATGATGAGGATCCGAACAACTACGTCACCAAGAACCCCCTCTTCGGCGCGCAAAAAGCTTTACATCAAGAGAATGAAGCATTGGGTGACAACATCGGCCTACTCGCTACCGACTTGAGACAATCCGAGCAACATACAAGAGACTACTTCGATACACCAATGGCATCTCTCAAGGAGGACATACGAGCCATGATGGTCAATCGCTCTTCTACATATTCATCCTATTCAAGACGGAGCCACTCAAGTCATCATTCTTTGCACCATTCTTCATATGCAAGTCCTCCACGAGCTCGTCCACAGCACCACCAAGACCATGAAGTTCATCATGCTCCAAAAAATAAATTTCACGACAATGGATTACAAGCACATCTATATGAACGTGACCGACTGTGATGCCAAGCTAATGAACCTCCGGTCCAAGAGCAAGCTCCAATACACCAAGATCAACAAGAACAACAAGATGGTGATGCCCTTCCACGAGAACAACATCGTCGTGAGTAACAAAACCTTGAAGTCCAATGTGCTCTATGCGAAGCTACACTAGCCGTCGATGAGCGCAACAGCCAAGCAAGACTTCAAGAAGAGGCCCTCTGGAGAGCGACAAAAAGAGGTCGCACGTCTTGAGGAGCTTCAAGAGATGAGGAATCGTGCTAACCTTCCACGACCTCAACTCCAAGCTAACAATCAAGCGGAGGATGAGGAGCACGTGGCTCATGACCATCCTCCATGGTAATAGAGTCCTCATCATAACCATAGACCACAACACAACGAAAAGCAACTCTACGGCAAGCTCAAGTTCACCATGCCTAGGTTCTTCGGAAGCAATGACCCTGAAGACTACCTTTCATGGGCATTGAAAGTTGACAAGATCTTTCATTTGCACAACTATGAAGAAGGGAAGAAAATTTCCATGGCATCTCTTGAGTTCCAAGACTATGTCCTCATTTGGTGGGAGAAAGTCATTGAGCGTCGAGCGGCAAGAGGTGACCCGCCCATCACAACATGGAATCAAATGAAGGATGTCATGCGAGCGAGCTTTGTACCCACGTACTATAATTGTGTATTCTTCAAGAGATTGCAACTTCTCAAACAAGGCACAAAGTATGTTTAAGAGTACTACAAAGAAATGGAGATTGCCATGATTCGATCAAATGTCACAGAAGATGAGGAGCAAACCATGGTGATGTAGGGTAGAACCCTAGATGCCCGATCTTTCACAAAATGGAGGGGATCCTGCAAAGAATACAAAGAACACAGGGAAGAACGGAGAGAAATCACAAGGGGAAACACTCAAGAACAAGTCCAATCACACATCCACTAGACAATCAAACACACAAGATCCACAAGGTACATGAACAACAAAAGGAAAGATAAAAGGTAAAGTTCATCTCCAAGAGGAGGTCTTGATGGTATCCTAGATGGATCTTCCTGCGAGGGGGTCTTGATGATATCCCGCGGGATCTTCTCCAAGATGGAGGGCTTGGCCTCCAATGGAGTAGTCTTTCTCTCTCCAAAGAAGAGTAGGAGCAAAGCTCACATACAAATGAGCTATCACTTTGTTAACCCTAACTAGGAGGAGGGGGGTATATATAGTATAAGCCATGAAGGGGTAAGTGAGAAAGGGATACATGGGCCTTTGTCCCAACTCTGTGTGCAGGCAGGTGACAGATGTTCGGGCTGGGGGGATGGATGTCCGGCCTCTCGTGAGACGCTATCCAGGGCGGTTGGTCGGATGTCCAGCCCGAGCGGGGTACCTTCTGGCTTTGGATGCCTCATGCTGGATTTTTGGGGGCGATGCCAGATGTCCGGGCTGTGGTGTTGCGCCAGATGTCTGGGCACACGGGCCGGATGTTCGGCCGCTGATGCTTTGGTCGTCTGTTGGTGCAACTCGTGGGTGGATGCACAGGCGCGGGATGTCCGGCCTCTGACCCGGATGTCCGGCCATTGTAGCTTCACTAGCTCTGTCTTCTTCCGTCGTCGCTTCCATGATTCCCTCACGGATGGTGTAGTTGTTCCTTGGCTCTTGCACTCCTCCTCGCCGTCCGTGAAGCTCCAACAATACCTATGCATGCACACGGAAGAAGTGTCAAGTAGTATACCATCCTTGAAGGGGTCAAGTGAGCACGTGTAAAGGAGATGATTCACCTTTGTGTATGTGAAGTAGATGTCGGACGTGTCACTCGTCGAACGGACTCTTGACATGGTGATGTCCATAGGATGCTCCGCATCACATGGCATGTTTCTGGCCTCAACCATCCTATCAAGAAGATCACCGACTTCCAACCTTACTACAACCTCATTGAACTCGTGCACCAAGCTACTAAGGCGGAGCAACAAGTGCAAGAAGACTACAAGTATGCCAAGTACTCTTCCAAGACATACAACTCCTACAACCAAGCTTCAACGACTACAACGCTTTCTACATCAACAAAGCCTTCTTCAAGCAACGGTGACAAGTCCAACTACAGGAAACCTTCGTCAACTTCGACACCAAGTTGTCCTCCTACTACAAGCCACTTCAAGCCGAGAGCTTCATCATCAACGACTCCAAACGATTAGACCGACAAGACAAGTTCCATCAAGTGTTTTACTTTCCAAGGCCGAGGACACTAGACATATCAATGTCCCACAATACGCACCATATTGCCAACGATGATGGCATGTACGAATCTATGAGTGAAGAAGAAATGGAAGCCCTTGAGCACGTGGCAATGCACCGGCAAGTGAATGAAGATGAAGATGCCCAAGTCTTTTCGTGACAATGATTCGAGCCCGGCTCTTGTTGTCTCCAAGGTCTTGACACTTCAACACCAACAAGAGGAATACCAACTTTGCCACATCTTCCACACCAAAGTGGGCATCAACGGTCATTCCGTTAAGGTCATCATCGACGGAGGAAGTTGCCACAACTTGGCAAGTGAAGAGCTATGTTCCAAGCTACAATTGGTCAAGATGAAGCACCCTTGCCCCTACAAGGTCCAATGGCTTAGCGACTCCGACACCATCCACGTGGAGCACACTGTTCAAGTCTCCTTCGAGATTGGAGCATACGAAGACACTTTGGAGTGTGATGTGGTTCCCATGTCAGTTTCCCGCGTCATCCACAATGGGTGAACCAATCACTATAGATTCAAGATAAAGGGAAAGGAGTGCGTGCTATGACCTATGTCACCAAGTCAAATGATTGCCGACAAGCAAGCAACTACCCATCATGGAGAGAATAGCGAGAGACCGAACCACCAAAAAGAGAGTGGGCGCCACAAGCCCAAATTGACTGCCTCCACAATGCGCTACAAGAAAAACTTAGTGATATTCGCTACCAAAAGTGAGATGAGAGAAGTGTGTGCGAACCCATCAAGTGTTATGCACTATGTCCTATTGTGCTAGGACGAGGCAACAACAACTAGCACCTCTCACCCTCTACCTTTAGTGTTGTCTCATATCTTGCAGGAATTCAAGGAGTCTTCCCTGATGAGATACCTCCGGGACTACCTCCACTACAAGGAACTGAACACCGAATTAATCTCATCGCCGACGCGCTACTACCTAACAAGGCACCCTACCGCGTCAACCCTAAAGAAACCAAGGAATACAAAGGCAAGTACGACAACTGATTGACAATGGGCTTGTGCGTGAAAGTTTACGCCCTTGTGTTGTACCGGTCATATTAGTGCCTAAGAAATACGGTAGTTTTTGCATGTGTTCCGATTGTAGAACCATCAATGCTATCACCGTTCGTTATAGATATCCTATTCCACGCCTTGATGACATGCTAGACGAACTTAGTGGAGCCGCAATTTTCTCTAAAATTGATCTTAAAAATGGCTACTATCAAATACGCATACAAGAAGGTGACGAATGGAAAACCACTTTCAAAACCAAGTTGGCTTGTATGAATGGTTTCTCATGCCTATGGGTTTATCCGAAGCACCTGGCACCTTTATGCGTGTGATGCATTTTGTTCTTCGCCCCGACATTGGCGTATTTGTTGTGGTCTACTTTGACGGTATTCTTGTGTTTAGCAAATCTCTCAAAGATCATGTCACCCATGTTCAAACCATTTTGCAAACTCTTAGAAAAGAGCGCCTTTATGCTAACATGGAGAAATGCAAATTTGGCATTGACAAACTTGTTTTCTTGGGTTTTGTTGTGTCTTCTAAGTGTGTTCATGTAGATGAAGCTAAAATTGATGCTATTAAAACTTGGCCACAACCAACCAACTTGCAACAAGTGCGAGGTTTCCTTGGCTTAGCCGGTTTCTATCGTAGATTCGTTAAGGATTTTAGCACCATTGCTTCTCCTTTGCATGCTTTGAGTAAGAAAAGTGCACCATTTGTTTGGGGACCATCCCAAGATACCACATTTAATGAGCTTAAGAATTTTCTTACATATGCTCCTTTTCTTGCTTTGCCCAATTTTGAAAAAACTTTTGAAGTTCATTGCGATGCTAGTGGAAATGGTATAGGAGGTGTGTTAATGCAAGAAAAGCAGCCAATTGCTTACTTTAGTGAGAAACTTTCCGGAGAGCAACTCAATTATCCCATCTATGACAAAGAGCTATATGCCTTAGTGCGAGTATTGCGTGAGTGGGAACACTATTTTCGCCCTCATGATTTTTTCATCCATACAGATCATGAAACACATAAATACCTTAAGGGTCAAACTAAATTGAATAAATGACATGCCAGGTGGAGTGAGTTCATAGAATCATTTCCTTATGTCATCAAGTACATCAAAGGTAAGGAAAATGTTGTGGCGGATACTCTTTCCCGCAAACACATGCTTGTTACCCAACTTGAATTGAATGTCATTGGCTTTGAGCACATAAAAGACTTGTATGCGCATGATCCTACTTTTGCTATCCCTTATGCCAAATGTTTGACGCATACATCTTGGGAACGCTATTACATCAAAGATGATTATCTTATGAGAGCTAACAAGCTATATATCCCCGAGTCTTCTCTTGGTGTGTTACTTTTGCAAGAATCTCATGGAGGAGGACTTATGGGACACTTTGGACGAGACAAGATATTCTCTACGCTCTCCGAGAACTACTTTTGGCCCAAGATGTTCCGTGATGTCTCATGTTTCACCAACCAATGCTCTACATGTCGCAAAGCTAACTCTAAAGCTCAATCCCATGATCTTTATATGGCACTTCCTATTCCGTATCACCCATGGGAAGATATTAGTATGGACTTTGTGCTTGGTTTTCCTAGAACTCAAAATGGCAAGGATTCCGTTTTTGTTGTTGTGGACCGTTTCTCTAAGATGGCACACTTTATACCATGCAACAAGATACATGATGCTTCACATGTTGCCAATCTCTTTTGTAGGGAAATCTTGCATCTACATGGAGTGCCCAAGACTATCATGTCGGACCGCGACGTCAAGTTCCTAAGCTACTTTTGGAAGACACTATGTGCCAAACTTGGAATCAAGCTCCTATTCTCTTCGGCATACCATCCACAAACGACGGCCAAATGGAGGTCACGAACCGGATGCTATCTACTCTCCTACGCGTGTTGATTAAGAAGAGCATCAAGGAGTGGGAGGAGTGTCTACCCATCACCGAGTACGCCGACAACCGCGCAAGACATTCGACTACCGGCAAGTCCCTCTTTGAGGTCATCTACGGTTTCAATCGGTTGTCCCCATTGGACATCCTACCTCTACCACTACAAGAGCGCATCAACATGGATGCAAGCGCTAGGGCGGGATATCTCAAGAAGATGCATGAAGATACAAGGCACACAATCAAGCGCCAAGTACAACGCCTCGCAACCAAGATCAACATCAACAAGAACCCCATGATATTCAACACCGGAGATCTTGTTTGGCTACTCCTTCGCAAGGACCGCTTCCCCAACGAACGCAAGTCTTCTACCTCAAGATGATGGACCCTTCAAGGTGCTCACATGCTATAGTAACAATGCCTACAAGATCGACATCCCACGTGACAAGTACAACGTGAGCGATATCTTCAATGTCAAGGATCTCTCTTCCTACCATGGTGATGAGGCTTTCGATCCAAGGTCAGATCTTTCCCAGGGGGGATATGATGTGGAGGATCCCAAGTCATCCCCATGGACCTATCATCGTCTCACCAAGTGGCAAGTGGACTCATGACACGAGCAGGTGCAAGAGCTCTCAAAACCGAGGTGACATCACTCCTCTCGCAACTCCATTTTGAACCACATGAGACATGGCTACTACCTCAGACGGAGACACTTTGCATTCTCAGGTACATCTAAGATAGACATGGAGAAGCTAAGGAGCAAGGAGGATCGGAGCAGGAATACATAGGCAAAGACGAAGAAGAAATCAGCCAAGTCCCAGGCTGGCCGGACAAGGTCCTAGGCGATCCGAATAGAGTCCGGACGATTTGGCTACAACACCCGAAGACCACAGCAGTCGGCCTCCTGAGGCCGGATCATCCGGACCCCGGCCCGGATCATCTAGACGAGGTCGGACGCCTGGACCAGCACGAGACAACCGAAGCCCCCGCAGCCGCCACGACACCCTCGGACGATCCTGAAGGTCGCCCGGATCATCCAGACTCCTGAAGCCCAGATCATCTAGACCCTGCTTGCATGCATGATGTTGAGCTGAGGCCCATGTACCCTTTTGTCCCCTTTGCCTATATAAACGACTCCACCTCCACTTTTCTAGGGTTAGCATTGGTTTAGCTCATATGAGAGATAGAGCTTTGCTCATCCCCTTGATACCTACTCCATTGTAGGCCAAGCCCTCCATCTAGGAGAAGATCCCCCAAGTGGATTCAAGCCCTCCACCTAGGAGAAGATCCCCTAGTGGATTCAAGACCTCCTCTTGGAGAAGAACTAGTTACTTGTATCTTTCCTTTGTTGTCTTTGCATCTTGTGATCTCTTTGTGTTCATGGATCTAGCTGAAGGAAATATGCCCTAGAGTCAATAATAAAGTTATTATTTATTTCCTTATATCATGATAAATGTTTATTATTCATGCTATAATTGTATTAACTGGAAACTTAGTACATGTGTGAATACATAGACTAAACATAGTGTCCCTAGTATGCCTCTACTTGACTAGCTTGTTAATCAAAGATGGTTATGTTTCCTAACCATAGACATGTGTTGTCATTTTATGAACGGGATCACATCATTAGGAGAATGATGTGATGGACAAGACCCATCTGTTAGCTTAGCATTATGATCGTTACAGTTTCATTGCTACTGCTTTCTTCATGACTTATACATGTTCCTCAGACTATGAGATTATGCAACTCCCGAATACCGTTGGAACACCTTGTGTGCTATCAAACGTCACAACGTAATTGGGTGATTATAAAGATGCTCTACAGGTGTCTCCGAAGGTGTTTGTCGGGTTGGCATAGATCGAGATTAGGATTTGTCACTTCGTGTATCGAAGAGGTATCTCTAGGCCCTCTCGGTAATGCTCATCATAATAAGCCTTGCAAGCAATGTGACTAATGAGTTAGTTGTGGGATGAAGTATTACGGAACGAGTAAAGAGACTTGCTAGTAATGATATTGAACTAGGTATGATGATACGACGATCGAATCTTGGGCAAGTAACATACAGATGACAATGGGAACAACGTATGTTGTTATGCGGTTTGACCGATAATGATCTTCATAAAATATGTAGGAGCCAATATGAGAATCCAGGTTCCTCTATTGGTTATTGATCGGAGATGTGTCTCGATCATGTCTACATAGTTCTCGAACCCGTAGGGTCCGCACGCTTAGCGTTCGATGACGATTTATATTATGAGTTGTGTGTTTTTGATGACTGAAGTTTGTTAGGAGTCCCGGATGAGATCACGGACGTGACGAGGAGTCTCAAAATGGTCGAGACATAAAGGTTGATATATTGGACGACATTATTCGGACACCGGAGGAGTTCCGAGTGGTTTCGGGTAAAAACGGAGTGCCGGAGGGGTTACCGGAATCCCCCCCGGGGAAGCAATGGGCCAACATGGGCCATAGGGGAGAGAGAGGACAGCCCACATAGGGGAGGCGCCCCCCCATGGGTAGTCCTAATAGGACAAGGGAAGGGGGCGCGGGTCCCCTCTCCCTCTCCCTCTCCCTCTCCCTTGCTTCCCCTCTTCCACCAGGTGGAATCCTACTAGGACTTGGAGTCCTAGTAAGACTCCCTTCTCCTAGCGCACCCCCTCTCCTCCTTTATATATGGGGGCAGGGGGCACCCCAAGGCACATCAAGTTCTCTTAACCGTGTGCGGTGCCCCCTCCATAGTTACACACCTCGGTCATATCGTCGTAGTGCTTAGGCGAAGCCCTGCGCCGGTAACATCATCAACACCGTCGCCACGCTGTCGTGCTGATGGAACTCTCCCTTGTCCTCAACTGGATCAAGAGCTCGAGGGACGTCATCGGGCTGAACGTGTGCTGAACGCGGAGGTGCCGTACGTTCGGTGCTTGGATCGGTTGGATCGTGAAGACGTTCGACTACATCAACCGCGTTAACTAAATGCTTCCGCTTCCGGTCTATGAGGGTACGTGGACACACTCTCCCCTCTCGTTGCTATGCATCTCCTAGATAGATCTTGCGTGATTGTAGGAATTTTTTTGAATTACTACGTTCCCCAACACTAGCATATGTGTGATTGGATGAAGTCAATTTGAGTGTTTCCTCTTGTTTTCCCCCTTGTGTTCTTCGTGTGTTCATCGCGTTCTTCGTGGGATCCCCTCCAAATCATGAGAGCTCGGCCCTAGGGTTTCTACCCTACATCAGGAGGTCACTGCGCAGAGCCAGACGGCCCGCAGCGGCGATCCAGGGGAGGGCTGCAGCCAGGCCGCCCCGAAGGACAGGCCGCCGAGCGATGGCGACGACGACGACGGCGGCGACCACAACTACACAGCCTTCTACAAACTCCTCGGCATGAACTAGGAGTAGTTTTACATTTTATCATTGTAAATTCATCTAAATATCAATGAAATCGCCTATATTTTGTCCCAATTTACTAAATTTCGTTGAATTTGGGCTTTTTAAAAGAAATTGGTCGATGTCGGTGCGGTCGCGGCTGGGATTCGGTTCCCCCCACGCCAAATTTTTTTGTCGGCAGATCCCCAAGAGCCGCTATTTTTCGCCTAAAAGCACCCTTGGGGGACGAACGGCTAGAGATGCCCTTAAGCCATTTTGCTTTGATATAAGAGCATCTCCAGCCGCGCCCCCAGAAGGGCCTCCCCAGGCGATTTATTTGCGCCGGCGCCAAAAAAACGGCCCAGTCGCGCACCCAGGACGCCGAATTCCGCCGGCTCGGCCCGTTTTTGTGCCCAGCGCTCGCAGGCCGAACCCGGCGCACTGGGGGGCGCTCGGGGGCTCCGGCGCAAGGGGAAAGCATTCCTGGGGCCACATTGACAGGCGAAAAGTCAAGCCACCCGCCCAGATTCGCCTCCTACCCCCCGCGATCGGCCGTCAACCTGCGCCTCCCTGCCGATCCCGGCGCCGACCACCGCCCGCCACAGCTAGGTAGACCATCTCCCGCCGGGAAAAAAGAAGGGGTTTCGCCGAGGCAGCCACCTCGTCGCCGCCCAGCCACCATTTCCGGCGTTCCGACCGCGAGGGCTTGTACACTGGTGGGCTTACGCCCACCTCGCCCACAAGGTGTTCGGTGAATTGCCCGGCCCGGTGATGGACTCCGAAGATGAGGAGGCGCTCGCGGCGTTGCTGGATGAGGAAGCTGAAGCTAACGTCCAGGAGCAGGAGCATCTCATGGTGCTCGCTGCCCTCGCTGGCCTGCTCGCGAGCAGTGAAAAGCCGCGACGAGGTGGCTCGGCGCTTGGGCGGGTGAAAGCAAAGAACCGGCATCGTCTGGAAGACTACTGCATTCTCTACTCGGACTACTTCGCCGATGCTCCATTGCACGGTGAGAAAACATTTCGGCACCGTTATCGGATGAGCCAAAAGCTTTTCCTCCGGATTGTGAATTCCATTCGGGAGTTCGACAACTACTTCAAGTGCAAGAAGGATTGCATGGGCACACTTGGATTCACCTCGATCCAGAAGTGCACGACAGCTATGAGGATGCTTGCATATGGAGCTCCCGGTGATTCACTCGACGACTATGGGCGCATGGCCGAGGCCACCACCATTGAGTGTTTCTACAAGTTCTGTAGGGCAGTGGTGGCAGTGTTTGGACCGCAGTACTTGCGAACACCCAATTCGGAAGACACTGCTCGGATCCTAGCGCAGAATGAAGCAAGAGGATTTCCTGGGATGCTTGGAAGCATCGACTGGATGCATTGGAAATAGAAGAACTGTCCATTTTCTTGGCAGGGGTTGTACAAAGGCGCCAAAGGCGGTTGTAGTGTGGTGCTTGAGGCAGTGGCCACACAGGACCTCTGGATTTGGCCTCTTTCTTTGGGATGCCAGGAACTCACAATGACCTCAATGTCCTGCAGTGCTCCCCAGTCTTTGCAAAGCTTGTTGAAGGTCATTCTCCTCCGGTGAATTTCGAGGTCAATGGACGGCAGTACAACAAGGGGTACTATCTAGCTGATGGCATCTATCCGAGATGGTCGACATTTGTGAAGACCATCTCAAACCATGTGCCAGGAGGCAAGAACGCCTGGTTTGCGAAGATTCGGGAGGCTTGCAGGAAGGATGTCGAGCGGGCATTTGGTGTGCTCCAATCTCGATTTGCTGTTGTCCGGTACCCCGCTCAGACGTGGTCGAAAGATCAAATGTGGGAGATCATGACTTGTTGTGTCATCTTGCACAACATGATCATTGAGAGCGAGCAGGAAGAGTCAGTGTTTGACATTGAACCATATTACAAGCAGGGTCATCTTGCCCAAGTTGATCACCAGCTACCGGCAAACTGGACTGACTACCTCAATATGCGTCAGGAGATCCGAGACCCACAGGTGCATCAAGAACTGCAACACAATCTGGTGGAGCACCTATGGAGGCTCAAGGGCAAGGCCGGGAATGACGTGTGATGAAACTTGAGTTTTTATTTGTTAAACTTTATAATTTGTATTGAACTATTTTGTTGAACTATTTGACGTCGTGAACTATTTGTTGAACTATTTGATTTATGTGATGAAACACGCCGAACTATGTGACGAACTAATTGATTTCTATTTGTATGCAAAAATCACGTTGAACCGCGCCGAATATGGGCCGATTCATGCAGATATCGGACTGTTTTTGACATATTTGGGCCAAAAGCTGGGCTGAAATTGGCGCCTCGGGGCGACGGCTGGGTGCCGAACCGCCCCAGCGCCGAGTTTATCGCCGGCGCACCCCTACGCCGCTTTTTCGGCACCCTGGGGGGCCGAACGGCTGGAGATGCACCAAGACATTCGTTTTTACTCTCGCCCTGCGACCTGCGTCACTCATACGTTGACGGATATTTTAGCTCGGCCGCTTTTGCTGACTCACTTTTGCTTGTCGCTCATACGATGACCTTTTTTTTTCTCCTAATCAATTCTGTACTTAATTCATCACATAAATGAGTTTATGGTCCAAAACTGATCATTTTCGGAGTTTTTAGCCTAAAGAGTGTACTATCAATTTGAATTAATGACTTAATAACACATTTCACTTCCATTTTGGAAACAGATAAAAACAAAATTCTAACTTTAGCCTTTTCTCTCTCACGATTGGTACGTACATACTAATGCAAACCCTTTGAAAATGATCAAACATGCTTTTTCAAATAAATGATGTCCACTTCATGATGGGCTACTATAAAATATCACTCATTCTGAAGTTTAACAAGCCAACAATAAGAAAAGGCTAGGATGGAAAGCAACAGAGCACCAAAAGGTCATTTGTAGCCCACTCCTAACAAGAACACTACAACGAGATCCCCAAAAAAGCCTAAAAGATCGAGGCAACGAGAAAAACAAGGGAGTGGCTAGATGTAACTAGTCTGAAAAATTAATTTAGGCCAGCCATTAATTAGAGCCGTCAGATGTATAATGAATAGCCGGATGCTTTCTCCAAACTTCTGATGTCTTCTTCCCCAACTACCCCACGAACCACTGACCCGACTGCCAGCCACCACACCCGCAGCCGGCGGCGCTCTCATGCCAGCCTCGCCGCCCTGCCCACCCCTCAGCCGCCACCCGCATCATCCCTCTTGCCCCGATGAGGGACAAAACTTTTTCGCCGAACCTGCACCATCCCAACACCCCTAAGATAGATAACGGGGTTCATTGTCACCCTAACATAGATAATTGGGTCGCTTGTCGCTCTAAGATAGACCCAAAGGGCTTCTCTGGCGAGCTTCTTCCTTCCCTCCGGCAAGCTCCTTCCTTCTCTTCGGCTACTGCTTCCTTCAAGCGAAATTCCACCTACCCAAATTTTAAATTCAGGTGTCCCGCATGTACTCTCTCCGTTCCCAAATATAAGTCTTTTTAAAGATTTTAACAAAGGACTACATACGAAGCAAAATGAATGAATCCACATTCTAAAATATGTCTACATACATCCGCCCGTTGTAGTCCATTTGAAATAGATCGAAAGACTTATATTTAAGAACGGAGGGAGTACTTACTACTCCTTCCATCCCAAAATTCTTGTCTTAGATTAGTCTAGATACGGATGTATCTAATATTAAAATGTGACTTGATACATCTGTATTTAGACAAATGTAAGACAAGAATTTTAAAACGGAGGAAGTAGCTAATTGTGAAAAAATAATATCACGTCTGGCCTACACGTCGCTTGGAGCCTGACATGCCGTCAGTTCCTACTCAGCTTGGCAGATGGCAATCAGACAATCCGTGCTTGGCCAAGCAGGCAGGAGGTCTTCACCTTCTCCTGCGTTGGGTTAGATGGAACTAAGCATCTCTCCACCGGTATAGTTGGATTAGATGAAACTAATCCACTTTAACCCTCCTTGCCTGGATACTTTTAAATTATTTAAGCCCCCAACTAACCCAACCTAGCTCTAACTCCATGATCCAAACAGGCCATAGTGCTACAAGCCAAAACACTGGACCCAACTGCTCAACCGATCACAAAGAACTCCATCCATGATCACTGGAGCCGGCGACGACGGGCACGGCGTTGGCGCCGGGGCAACGGCAATCCCGTCCGTGATCCTGAACACGGGCCACGCGATGCCGGTGCTGGGGTTCGGCACGGGCTCGCCAAGCAAGCCGGCGGACCTGGCGGACACCATCGTGCACGCCGTCCGTCTCGGCTACCGCCACCTGGACACGGCGTCCATGTACCGCACGGAGCCGGCGGTGGGCGCCGCCGTAGCCGAGTCCGTCCGCGCCGGCGCCGTGCCCTCCCGCACCGACCTCTTCGTCACCTCCAAGCTCTGGATCTCCGACGCGCGCCCGGGCCGCGTCGTCCCGGCGCTCCGCGAGTCGCTCGCCCGCCTCGGCCTAGCCTACCTTGACCTCTTCCTCGTCCACTGGCCCGTGGCCGCCACCGCCGGCGGCCTCCCGGTAGACAAGAGCACGCTGGTGGAGTTCTACATGGAGGGCGTGTAGCGCGGCATGGAGGAGTGCCACCGGTTGGGCCTGGCGAGGTCCGTCGGGGTGAGCAACTTCTCGGCGGCCAAGATGGAGAGGCTGCTGGCTCTCGCCGCCGTGCCGCCGGCGGTCAACCAGGTGGAGATGAACGTCGGGTGGAGACAGGAGAAGGTGCGGGAGGTGTGCGCCCGGCACGGCGTTGTTGTCTCCGCCTACTCGCCGCTCGGCGCGTACGGCGCCTTCTGGGGCTCCGACGCCGTCATGGAGAGCGGCGTCTTGCACGACGTCGCCGCCGCCAGAGGCAAGACCGTCGCGCAGGTAAACATGAAAGGAAGAAACAAATGTCAATTATTGCAGTGAAGTTTATATCAGATTTTTTTTCTAAATTAGCTTGTGTCAGATTATTTCAGTTCCTGCATAGGTTTTGTTCCTGAAGCAACCTTTTCAAGTTTGAAAAAAATAAATTAGGCAAAGACGGGGTAAAGCACAAATTTCATAAGAGAATCAACATAACAACTATCTAAACTTCTAAAGACATCATCTATGAATTTCGTATGTTTTTAACATGCCGTATGAAACAATAAATTAGGCAAATACAGGGTGGGTAAACCACAAATTTCGTAAGAGAATCAACATAACAACTATCTAAACTTCTATTCTAGACATTAGCACACTGAATCTCGTTAGAAATCAATGTAAAGAAGTTTATGTTGGATCGGTAAATCTCAGTCGACTAAGACTTAACCAATGTTACACTCGTGAGATCTTATGTGTAGATCCCCGCAAAAAAAAAATCCATTTTCTTTCTCTTTTGAATATGCCATGTCACTTGACTGAGACTTGATTAAGTCTCAATCGATTAAGATCTAGCCACACCTTTTGCAAATTTGAATCCTAAAGATCGTTTAGAAGCGGAATAATAGATTCTATGCGCCCAAATCCTGCAAAATCACTAAGAAACTATTTCAGTCAAAAAAGGTGCTGATGGAAAATTAAAAGATGATATATGTGTTGATATTTTCGAACTGTAACAGAAATCAACATCGATCATGTCTTGTTGATGATGTGTACAGGTGGCGTTGAGGTGGCTATACGAGCAGAGCGTGTGCTTTGTGGCGAGGAGCTACAATGGTAAGAGGTTGAAGCAGAACATGGAGATCTTCGACTGGGAGTTGGGCGAGAAGGAGAAGGGGATGATTGACACGATACCGCAGAGGAGGGCGTCTTTGGGTGAGCGTTTCATGTCGCCCGACGGGCCTTACAAAACACCCGAGGAGCTCTGGGACAGCGATATATGAATATATGTACCCGGTTCGGAAATATTTGACGAGGTTTTAGTTCAGATTTGAGGGTACAGGAGCCCAGGGCTTCCTACAGTACAGGAGCATGCCGTGCCGTCGGTCGGCCTGGACATGTAGTAAAGCGCTCGCCGACAGAGCCACCTTTGGGTCTCTGAAAGGATGTCACCGTGGGTGCCCGACGCCGCCGCCGGACTGGAAGCATTGGATTGGACGCGACCGCCAAACTGAATAAACCTCGTCGTCTGATCGGACCCGCGCACAACGGCCGCCGACAGGCTGATGCCGTCCAACCAAGCGCCAACCCAGCTCCTTCAGCACGACGCCCCATCAAAAAAAAAACGGCGCCCCATTCTTTTCCTTCTTTGAGACAAAACGCACCACGCAAGTATTACAGCGCAACATGCAACACTATGACTTGAACAAGAATTTTTAAAAGCAACAAATAAAAGTAGAGCAGAAACGTAACCCCAAAACACAGTAAAGGACAAATAGTTCATCAATTTGCTACCACTTGCCAATTGCCATAACAGCAAAAGCGTCATCACCTTTGGGCGGGCCAAAGCGCATATGCTCAACACAGGGGAAAGGTCCTAAACTCACCACCAGACATCACAGCGCAGGAACGCAAGAGTATCAGTTACGGGGAAATTGCCTGCCTGCTACGGTGCTCTTTGCTTCGCCAAAAGAAAACCAAGGAAAAAAAACGTCAGGCTTCATGTTTGTTAAGCCATTTGCTCTCACCTCTCGGACCACCAAAGCAAGAAAGCAGAGTAACAAGTCACAGGGGTTTAACCCTCTTCAGGCTTCAGGAGGTTCAGGGTCACTTTGGCACTTCACGCCTTCTCTCTGGTTCGACTCCACCTGCAGGAGCTAACCTGGGATGGCAGCACAACACAAGCAATTCAGCATGCACACAAGATACGCTGATGTGAGAACGGAATATACGACAGGGAAAATGCATCATTAACTAAAATAGGAAAGTCAAAGGCATCTTAAGATAAAATGGGTAATGAGCATTCCCATTCTCATCAAGCAAAATAGTATTGGTCGGACTAGCTCCGCGAATCATGCCAATAGCATGCATGCGACGAATTAATAAGATATCCAACAGCCGAAATTTGTATAAGATCATGCATGCAGGCATAAAGATGTCAGTGAATTGCAGAAATTGCGATATCGCTACTCCCAAAGTTCCGTCTTCAATGATGTAGGATAACCTGATGGTTCTGCAGGCCCCTGCTCTATTAGGTGGTTGGCGTTCCCTGCCAAGTTGGTCTTCTCTGCTAGGCATTGAGCTCAAACACGTTGGCTGGGCTAAGCTAATTCGTTATCCCACAACATGACCCCTAGTACAGGGCCATACTTTATATTGTTATTAAAACGAAAGGAGAAACAAAGAACTGATTGCATATTAAAGAGAAACAGATCAGAAAGAACACACAGATTGGAAAAAGGTATTTATTGCATGATCATGAACACACATGACTTGAGTACTAAAAACAGCACCAAAGTCATCATCCATAAGAGGAAAAAAATATCATCATCTGCACTCCAGTAAAATGGAGGTTCCAAAAATGTCTTGAGATTTGTCATTTAGTTCATCGTAGATGCGACATTGCTGAAAGCACATAAGGTGATGACCCATTGATGCCATTTCACTCTCGTATCTCAGGAGTAAAAAATGAACTACAGTACAAACTAAATGTACACATCAACTGTTCCAACAAGTGGCAAGTCAATCTAAATACATCCAAAATTATATAATCCATCTCACATACCCAGAACTACTGAAGGTCAAATAAGGAAACAGTTGCAGAATCCAGAGGCAATAAACTAAAATAGAGGTTTTCTTCCAATGTTGGTCTGTCCATAAGATTACCGACAATATGGGGGCCGGGCCTCTTGCTTACGAAGCCTTTAATCCCAAAAAAGTTGGGGTAGGCTAGATATGAAACCCTTTCACGAGGACTTCCCAGGAGGTCACCCATCCTAGTACTACTCTCGCCCAAATGGGTTTCATACCCAAAAGACTGGCTAGTTTTTACGTTGGCTCACCAAGCCTATCACAACCCTTAGATATGAAACCCTTTCACGACGACTTCCCAGGAGGCCACCCATCCTAGTACTACTCTCGCTCAAATGGGCCGGGCCTCTGACCTTTAAATTTAAGAGTGAATTACTAACACTACAGTGATTAAGCTGTATCTTTCAGTACAAGAAATGGCAGCAGTACCACTTAAACATGATAAGGACTGATTAAGTAGAACTTGCAGTACACTGACACATGTCTAATTCTGGTAAGGCCGTAAGGGATAGGTTTCCTTAGGATAATAAGTTTCATCCGCTTCAAACTCTCATGTTGTAATGGCAAAAACAAGACATGACTGAAAATAGCCATCATGAAAAGAGAAACTTAACAATTGCTAACAACTGTAAAACAAAAACATAAACAGGATTACGTAATGGATAGTAAATGGTATTGCTTCTAGAACACTTACATGTGTCAAAAGTGGCCGAAGTGGGCCATTCTACCTCTCCGGAAAGGTTGCTTTATACCCTTTAGCTTGTCACACGATTCAACAAATGCATTAGTAATGCCTGCAATTCCTTTGGGACCACCAATCGCTTGCAGATGAGGACACTCACAGATCTGCAAGAATTCCAGCTTTGACAAACTCTGTGCCCATATTTGTGCAGAGATAGATTTGATGTACTTGAGGTTCATCAACGCCAGATGGGTTAAGTGGTTGAGGTGCTCCAGTGAGTTCGGAACCCATGGTGAGATGTCTCCACAGTCATTGAGGTACAGCTCCCGAAGCGATATAGGAAATGTCAAGCCTCTCCACTCAATATTTGGACATTCACGTATCATCAATTCCTCTAGACAACAGAACTCCACAAACGTTTCGCCAGGTAGAGACAATAAAGCTTCACAATTTCGAATTGTGATTACTTTTACTGCTGGTAAGGAACGAGGAGTGAAGTCAACTGTTGTTAATTTGCTACAGTTCCAAACATCCAGGCGCAGTAGAGATGACCATTGTTGTATGGGAATTGAAGTCAAAGATTCAGAAGATAAATTCAGTTTCAGTAGCGATGCTAGATCTTCCAGGCAGCTCAGGAAGTGATCAGAAAATTGACCAAAATCAATCATGTTCAGATATTGCAATGAAGGCGGCAACCCAACAAGCATTTCCCAATTAATCTTTGGGCAGCTCCAGATGCTCAGTGTTTCAAGACATTCAAAAGCTTCAAAGGTTTCAACAGGAAGGTTCACCAACTCTGGGCAACGGTCAATACTAATTATTCTGATTGCTGGAAGACCAGGTGCCTGTAGAAGTTGTTCAAGCGAAGACAGTCTGCTGCACATAGAAATGTTCAAAAAAGTGAGAGCTGAGAACATAGTGCCAGCATGGTCACCACCCCAAGATACTGTACGTATATCACATGTTATGAAGTGGAGCTGCATTAAGCTCTGCAGGTTTGATGGCTTAAACCAAGTAGGATTTAAGTCGCCTTTGAAATACTTGATATCCAGGCACTGAATGACATCTGGATGGGGGCAAAGAGCCTCAAGAACTTCCATATCACTATCAGAGGTGCCCCTACGCTGGTCAAAAGCTAATATTAGTTTCCGAATATCCTTTCTTTTGCTCATTTCGAGCTGTTGTACATCATTTGGTTGCAGATAGGACATGCCTTCCAGATTCAGTTCTCCCTTAAGATTCATGTACCTTAGCAATCTGATATGGGAGAACTCGGAAGGAACAGAATATAGTGTGCAGTGTCTCTGATGAGTAAGAGTATTAATTCTGAAGTGCTGCAAGTTGACAAGTCTAGTGAAGTTCCTTGGTAAGTTCTGGAATATGAAGCTTAGCCCCACGAACGTTTGCAGATTATAAAGGCAACAGTATGACTCTGGGAATGTATGAAAAGTACAAGTCCTGGAGCTTCCAAACTTTAAGCACCTCAGAAGCTTAAAACGAGCAACAGTCTCAGGCAGCACCTTTATAGCATTAAAGCCACAAGACAGAAAACGGAGATATTTCAAGGCACTGGACCAACAGTCAATTACAGGAATAAGAGCAGTCTGGTTCAATGATTCCTTGATAAAAATTGTCCGCAGCTTCTTGTGCTGAGATAGAATCATAAATCTTTTGGAATCAAAATTCTCCTCTGTGAACAGTGACAAATGCCGGACATTTTGAGGAACATTTAGAAGGTCATATTCATTTCTTACGACGAAACTTTCATTTGCTGAGACTAACTGGAGCATATCATGGATCAAATCATGAATGACGTATGCATCAGGTGCCCCCTCAGCTTCTTGAAAGAGTGAGCGGTCTATAAGTTCTTGAAAATAGGAACGCGCAATATCTGAAAGAGGAATTTGACCTTGAGGTTCCACGAAACCTTGGGCACACCATATGTGAACAGCAACTTCCATCTGAAAGACATGGTCTTTTGGGTACATTGCACACAGTGAGAAACACCTCTTCAAACGGAAAGGCAGATAAATGTAGCTCAATCTAAGAGCCGGCAAGATCTCCTCCTTTTCTTGCTTTAATTCCCAAAGCTCACTATCTAAGACATTTCTCCAATGTTCAATGTCATGATTCACCCTTAGCAACCGGCCAAGAGTTTTGGCAGCTAGAGGAGACCCTTTCAGTTTGGGAACAATCTTCCTTGCAATGGTTTCTAAATCTGCATCATTTTTGCAGCCCTTGCAATTGAATGCACATGATCTGAGAACTCCCAGAAGGCATCAGCTTGTAAACCTTCTAGTGGAAAAGTCCCAACTGTGCACACTTTCTTAGCTACCTTAACAGACCTGGTAGTCACTAGGATAATGCTTCCTGGAAGCCCACGTGTTAGAGGAGCACAGAAGTTCTCCCATTCCTGTCCATTTTCAGTCAGAACATCGTCCCATATATCATCTAACACGAGCAGAAACCGCTTAGACTTGACAGCAGTAGCCAGTATTGATTGGAGAGAATTCAGGTTATCTGACAATGCTTTCTCCCCTGAGGACTGTACGAGCTCTTTTGTCAATCTCTTAACGTCAAAGTCATCGGACACACATATCCAAAGCTGTTGGTTGAAATGAGCTTCTACCAGAGGATGATGGTAGATTTGTTGTGTCAAAGTTGTTTTACCTACACCACCAATGCCAGTTAAAGCCAGTACACCCACACCTTCATTTCTTGCATCATCAATGAAAGCTTCCTGGGTGCTGAGTGCATCAGTTGCACTTTTACTGTTTTTTCTTTTCCCACCACTATGGATGCTTACTGGCACGCCAAGCAATTGAATAATTTCCATCAATTCCTTTTGGCGGCCAAAGATCTTAGGTTCATTTGGAAGAGAACTTGTTTCTGGCCTGAATGACTTCACAAAATGCCTCTCGTTGTGTGAAACCATGAAATTCAACTGAGTTATCAGATGTTCGGCCCTTCTTTGCAGTTCCTTCACTTTACCAAAGCCACAGCAGACTGTGCTCTTAGTGAAATCTGTTGGCAGTGCACCTTTCTCTTCTTTGATTTCAGCACGTAATAGTTCAGATCATCAAGAGTATCTTCACTATCATAAAAGACACTCTTGAGTTCTTCTAAAAGTTTTGCTACTGGGTCCTTATGACTTGACCACTCTGCTTTATCGGTCATTTCCTGCATCATTGGCATTGTTGTCTCGAGTTTCCAGAGCTCCTCCTGCAGCTGTCCATTCTCCAAAGTTTTGTCTGGCTGGAACCATTGAAGAAAAGCAATCCAATCATTTAAACCAGATACCACTGTCGTGGCGGTTGAGGTGACAGCCTTGATACCCGAGAACCATTCTGCTTCCATTCTGTAAAATATAATTATCAATTAGACTCTTATCTCTTAGTTCCTTCAAAACAGCACATCCAAATAGATTATTCATATCTTGTGCAAAAAATAAAATGTGAACTGTGACTCCAAAGCTCTCAACCACGTTTAATTGTTAGTTTAAATGCCTATTCAAAATACTAGCATAAGAAGTGTTAATCAGTTACTACAGATGCTCAGCACATAGCTTATGAAGCCTGGAGATTCTAAACTTATGAGTTCCACCATACCATACCTCAATTTCTAGTTGTCATATCATAGGAGTTGCAACGAACACTACCTTAAATATGGATGCAGAGATAACAAGAAAAAGGAAAGAAACAGAAGTACAAAAATGAGCAGGTAGAAGGGGAAAACGGGTGTAGTAGAGGACAACACACACAACCGCCAATCTGAAAACACAAAGCTGGATCATTAAATAAAAGAAGACTGGGCATGTAATTTGCTGACGGGTGAACAATCTTATAGCGTACAGCTGTTAGGACATTCAAGCAATATACAGGACGAACTGGATAACCACTACTTCAAAGACACACCAGCAGGATTCACTTCACAAGGACCATCCTAGTCTACAGTTTCATGAAATTTGAAGTGCGACTAACACAGGGTACGCCTGACCTGCCTCCAGTCGTTTCAGATATCATAGCTTAAGAAACTTCAATCCTTCCTCTACAATTCAAACATGGATCGTACTAGCCCCCCACCCAAAGAAAACCCTAGCCTACAGCTTCGTGGAAATTTGACGTTCAACTAACAGCACAATTTGCTTCAGTAGGACCATCCTAGCCTACAGCTTCGTGAAAATTTGACGTGCGACCAACAAAGCGGACGCCTCACCTGTCCTTAGTTGGCGTTTGCAGATACCACAACTTGGTCCGAGAAGCTTCGAGATGCCAATAAGATGCTGCTTCAGGGGGTTCCAATCCTTGCCTGCAATAATTCATACATGGAATCACATTAGCACCACCAAATCCTGCAGATCCGGAAGGATTCCACGTTAGCGCAACACAGTGCAAAATAGGCCATGGGCTTACCTGATTCCAGGAGACTTTGATGCTAAATCGACGAGTGCTCAGCCTTGAAGAACCCCTCCGAAATCAACGAGCGCCGCCGGGGTGCGCCGTGACCACGCGTGGCGAGCACGAGCGGTCGACAAGCCCAGCAATTCGCGCCGTCTCAGAGACGCACGGGTAGGAATGGCAAATCGAGGTACGAGATCTTCATTCTACAATGATCCGCAGAACCCTAGAAGGAAAGGGGGAGAGAGGGGAAGAGAAGAAAAGGAAGAGGAATAATGGAAGGGGGAGAGAAGAGAAGGGTTTCTATAAACCTTGTGAAGAATGGGGAATTGGCAAATTCCGTCATGGGTAGAGTATCTGGTGCTACCAAAACTTAGATGCTACCGTGATACGGGTATCTGGGCCGTCGGATTCTTAAAACGGACGGCATTTAGGAGATGTGGGATCAGCTGGACCTGTGCGTGATTTTTGGACTACTTGTAGGCTTTTTTGCAAACGTTGCAGAGTTGTTGAGAGCCGTCTGATCTGAGAATCCGACGGCCCAAAATCTTGTATCATGGTAACACCTAAAGATTAGTACCCCGCAACGAAGAAAAAAACTCCTTCGTGGTAGGGCTCCAAACGGTAAGTTACCTATGACTTGCGTGCGTTATCCACCGTCGCCGGACCATCCAACGAGTTGTTTTTTATTTTATAACACAAGTACAGACACAAGCGATCATATATACGCGCATACACTTAACCCTATTAACGCACGCCCTACACCTATGAACATCTCTGAGAGACTGAGCCGGTATATCATCTTGAGATTTATAAAGTCACCGTACGCGCCTCGTAGTCAACGGAAACGTCTCTTCCCACTGAAAGCGTATCGCCGGAAATCCTGAAATAAATCCAGAAAAATATGCGAGCACCAGGATTTGAACTTGGTGGGCTGAGATACCACTTTCCTCCTAACCATCCAACGGGTAGTTGTCGAGCAACTCTATCTGTCGTATTCCTGCACCACCAGTAAAAAAATCAATTACATCACTGGTGCTAGATTTTGGCATGGACGATCACTTTAGTGCTACAAGTTGTGGTGTACATTAAAGTGATGCAAGAACTTGGCTTTGCGGTGCAAATACGAAGCAAAACTTGATCGTATACGTATGCGACGCTGACGAGGCGTGCAGGTGTGGTGTGGGGCCCACTGTCAGTGACCGAACGATGAGGATAGGATGACTGGCCTGCTCTTTTTTACAAAATAAAACCTTAGGTTTTTCACATAAAATGATATTAGAGGCCCAGCTGTCAGGAAGAACACAAATTACATTGAGTAAAATAGTATTCCCTCCATCCCATAATAACATAGAGGCTCTTATATTATGGGACAGATGGAGTACGTGCGAGGTTTCGAACCATGAACCCATAGGTAACCCACATGCACGCCTAACCAAAAGTTTTATATCCCTTTTGCACTAACAATGTAAATTAAATAATTTAACTCAAATGAAAAAGTGCAACCCAAAGGGCTCGAACCAGCGACCCGAAGTTTTCACGTGTACGCTATTAACAACAAGGCCGACAAAATTAGTTTGTTTTTCGCATACACAAAAGATATGAGAACCAAGATTTTTTCCATCTAAGACGAGGGGAGGTAAGGAGCTGACATCTAGCTTTGTACTTGATTCACCTTCTGTTATGGATAAACTTGCAACACCACCATATGCTATTAATCCTGATATGTCGCAAGTTATTGATGATGATGCTTCTGCTATAAGTAATGCTTATGATAATGCTAGTACCTTGCTTGATGATAATGTGCCACTGGGTGAATTTCTTGATGAACAACTTCCTAGAGCTAAAGATAACGAGAATGTTAAAACTGGTGAAATTACTAAAACTGATGAAGTTCCTGAAACACCTTGTAAGTGCATCTAGTGCCACCCGTAGTTGGTCTTGGAGTATTGACGGCAAACTTGGTTGAGGGACTAATTTGTTTGTGAGAATTGCAGGATAACACAAGTAGTACCGTAGTAGTCCCTTATTGATTCGGTTTACCTACCAAAGATGACCCCTAAAAATGTGTGAAGACATTGAAGACAATGGTGCACTACTAGGAAAATGCTTATAGGTAGACATTTAGCAGTAGCGTTGGTTAGATACGGCCAGCACCAGCGCTACAAGCGCACGTTAGCAGTAGCGCTGGATTTCACGGCCAGTGCCACTGCTAATGGGCCACGCTCTCGGCCCCCCGTTGCAGCTTTAGCTATAGCGCTGGGCCTCCTCCCCCGCGCTGCCGCTAAGCCTACCTCTTCCTCCCGCGCCGGCCCACGCACCACCCCTCTCCCCTCACTCACACTCACACGCTCACACCACCAGATCGAATCCCTCAGTCATTCCCCGATTCGGCCGCCCCCCCCCACGTCCTACTCCGGCCGCCCTCCCCCGCGACGGCCCTCCTCCCCTGCCCCCTCCCCCCGCGCACCGGCCCTCCTCCCCTGCCCCCCCCGCGCATCGGCCATCCTCCCCGCCGCCCCCCCCCGCCGGCCCTCCTCCACCGAGAGGTACTCCTCCCTCCTTCCTCCTCTCCTCCCTCCCTAGTTATAGTTATTAGAGAGTAGTTAATTATTTTGAATCCTAGTTGAAAAATGTAGGTTCTTAGAATAATGTAGGTGTTTTAGTTGAATTTTTAGGTGTTTAAGTTAAATTTGTAGGTGTTTTAGTTAAAAATGTAGGTTCTTAGAATAATGTAGGTGTTCTTAGAATAATGTTGAATTTGTTTTAAGTGTATTTAAAAGAGTTTTAGGTGTTTTAGTTGTTTTAGGTGTAGTTAACAGAATTTTAGGTGGTTTAGTTGTTTTAGGTGTGGTTAACAGAATTTTAGGTGTTTTAGTTGTTTTAGGTGTAGTTAACAGAATTCTAGGTATTTTTTTAGTTAAAGCAATTGTTGTTGTTATTTTAGTTAAAGCAATTTTTTCTGTTATATGCAAATTTGCAGTGGACATGTCATATTTTGAACATGTCACATTTTGGACATGTCATATTTTCCGAGTGGCCTATGTTTTGCCAGAAATGTCGATTCGTTTACGTTCTGGCAAATTTCAGGCGCTCGATTTGGTCCTGTTTTTAGCAAAGGTCATGCCAAATTTTGCTAAGTGTTTATTAATTTTGTTTTCATAATTAAGCATTTTGTTCTCGATGTCGACGATGCCTATCCCGCATCCTCGTCGTCGACTCGGCGGAGGACTCCTGGTTGAGCCGAGGGGCCATGTCCGGGATTGGGCTCCGCGGGCTGGTACTGGGTTGTGCTACCTTCTGGTGAGCGCAGCTTAGTGAGGAGCCAGCCCGTCATCGACCCGGAGCTTCTTTGGTGGCGGTCACGTGGGCCTGCATCAGGGGAGAGGCTTGAGTCCCCGCGTAGGTGGTACAAGACCATGTCACGGAGGAGAACACACACGTCCAATGCTACTTGGTTGCGTTGGTGAACGGCCGGTTCTCCAATACCTGGCAGATTCTTTGGGGATCTCACCGGAGCTATGATCCGGTGATGGTTCCTTCTCTTTGGGTGTCCACCGCGGCACACTGAACCTAGAGGAGCTATTATTCGAGATGTATTAGTGATATTATATGATGATCTTTGCTACAAACTACTATATATGTATTCGATGATGGATTATTAATTACCTATTAGTTATTTGCTTATTGAATGCAAAAGATGAGCGCGGTTTGTGCTACAAACTACTATATATGTATTCATGATGGATTATATGATGATCTTTGCTACAAACTACTACAAACTACTACAAACTACAAATTTTAGGTGTTTTAGTTGTTATATGATGATCTTTGCTACAAACTACTATATATGTATTTGATGATGGATTATTAATTACCTATTAGGAAATGTCCGACGATGAAAGGGAATTCGCTATGTGTGATTACTGCGAACATGAGCGCGGTCTGTGCGACAGGCCTCACCTGGTAGAAGGTCGGCGCTTCAGCATCAAGCTCCAAGAGACCTTCGATGTTGATACGGTTCGCAACGATGACAAGAGTTTTTTGTTATTTTTACACGACTTCTCTGCTTCTTCAACGTGTAATTTCCGTCTTTTACAATTCGACTAGCTTATCCCATGCCATGCAAGATGCTATGTCTTGGAGAAGATGGGTTTTGAAGATCATGAAAGCATGGAGACAAAGATAATTCAACTAAGGACCCATCATGGTTATGATTTTGCTGTAAAACTATACAATTCTGTGAACTCATCCAATTTTGGTTGCCCGAATTGGGAAGCCCTTTCCAAGGCGTATGATTTTCATGAGGGTATGCTTCTCACCTTCGATCTTGGTGATCCTGACATCGACGAAAATGATATGACCATTTGGGTCCTTGTTGACACGCTTCCAGTTCTACCGCTGTGTGAGTTTCTTAAACATATTTACTAAGTAATTTATATTGTTTATTTCAAAATATTTGACAGCTTATTTCCATTGACAGCTTATTTTCATTCTTCAAAAAATGTACGGTAGATGGTAGACTGAACCTACTACTACAATGATGAAGCACAATTAACTTATAAGGAGAAAGATGGTCTTATCGCATTTTTTACTGATCTTGAGAATTACAATAGCTATTATCGAATTCCTCAAAATTATGGTCAATATGTGCCACTAGTGCATGCGGTGTGCTACGGTGACATCAATGGAGATAGCATGGTAAGATTTTCTACTATTACGATATCCGTGCATCTTTTGCATAAATTTTTCTAAAACTAAACTACATTGCTAACTACAAAGTTATTACTATGTTTTTGAACAGAAAATCTCGATGGATTGTGTGCCTCATCTGATGTTGCCAAGAGGCGTTGATGTTATGAGCTTACGGCCACCACGGCCAGGTCAGCCGCAGTATCCACATCACTCCTGTCCATACCGGATTTCTAAAAGCGAGGAAGCCATGATAATAAATGATTGGAAAAAATGTTTCAACCATCGTAGAGAGCTACTTGGAAGCAACATTGTGCGTAGGCCAAGACTTGGAGACAGGATGATCTCCGTTCTTCATTATGGAGAGTCCAGTTTCCTTAATGAAGAGTCAATGCCTATCTTATTTTATGATATTTTACCTAAGAGAGGGTAGAGTAGGTCCTATGAGAGGAGTAGGTCCTAGGTAGAATGTGTTATTATGTGCTACAATGTGTTCGAGTTGATGAGTAGGGTGAGGAGTTGTGATTATGACTAGTGACCAACTTGTTATATATATGATGTCTCATGGACGAACATTGTTTGGTGGTGATGACTAGTGGTAATGAATATGCTATTTAAACAGACTAGTTCATGATGAGTTGTTATTGTATAAAAGATATCTGTTTAAACATGTACAATGCCAAAATATTAAAAAAACATAAATGTTAGCAGTAGCGCTGGCCTAAAAATGTGCTACTAGTACTTGAACTTACCAGTAGTGCTGGTCTAGAAACGCGCTACTGCTACAAAATACCTGTAGCGCTGGTGCCCGCGCTACGGGAAACCTATGGTAAGCTTTAGCATGGTGGTTCGTGAAGACATTCACAATGAAGATTATGACATGAGAAGACATTCATATGAAGACTATGGAGTGCGAAGACATAGTTGTTTCGTAGTTTCCTTTTCTTCTTTGTTGAGTCATAGGAACCACCGTACTGTTAAGTGGGGTCCAAGTGAACAAAGTCAGAGTGACTAAAGTGATGCTCAACCAAATCCTATGTCTTCGAGCGAAGACAATGAGAGCAAATCTTATCCTGAGCTGGATGAGTCAGCTTTACTTGTAGCCCAAGTCAAGCTGCCGCGTGTGTTTGAAATCCGACCGTTGGACACGTGTCGGTTCCTTAGTGACCCAGGGTCATTTCGGAAAAATCAGGTCGGGTTGCCTCCTTGCTATAAATAGCCCACCCACTACACCATAAATTGGTGGCTGCTCAGAGTTAGTGCACGGCTTTTGTCATTTGAGAACAACCCGCCTACGAAGCATTTGAGAGAGAGATCCTTGCGAGGACTAAGCCCAAAACACCCAGAGCAAAAGAGTGTTAGGCATCACTGAAGTCTTTCTGTCCGCGTGACCTAAAGACTTGTTACATTGAGGACTGTGAATCCTCCAGACGGTTAGGCATCGCATTCTGAGCATCCAAGAGCCATTGTGGATTGCCAGTGAACGAAGTCTGTGAAGGTTTGGAAGTCTACCTTGAAGACTTACCAGAGTGATTGGGCGAGGACTGGGTGTCCTTAGCTCAAGGGGAATAAGGTGAAGACGCGGTCTTCCGAGTTAAATCTCAGCCTCCCTAACCAGACGTATAGTTTTCACAAAAACTGGAATTGGTCTACCAAATCCTTGTCTTCACCAAGCAACTGGTTCTATCCTTCACTTCCCTCTACTTTACAGTTTGTCTTCATGAAGTCTTTGCTTGCCTGTCTGGTCTGACTGACTTCACTATGTGAAGACTGTTTACTATTTGGCTTCATATTGTCTTCCTTCCCGATCCATACTACCTAGCTGCTGATTGTCTTCGTGCTTTCACTTCATTGCTTGATTGACTATGGCTAGTCTAGTGTAGTCTACCTTCCACTGCATATCTATAGGTTCATTTCTACTGTTTGTCTTCAAAGACATCGTGTTTTGAAGACTTCCATAAAAATCGCCTATTCACCCCCCTCTAGTCGATAACTAGCACTTTCAATTGGTATCAGAGCAAGGTGCTCCCTTGTTCTGTGTGATTCGGTTTAACCACCTGGAGTTTTAGCTATGTCGACTGCAGGGATAATCAAGGTCTCCACTGCGTGCCCTATCTTCGATGGCACTGATTACCCCTACTGGAAGAATAAGATGCGTATGCATCTTGAAGCCATTGACGTCGACCTCTGGTATGTCGTCAAGAATGGCGTTCCCAAGGTCGGTGAAGGTGTCACCGCTGCTGATGTCAAGAGGTTCATTCAACTGGATTCGACTGCCAAGAACATCATATGTGGTCATCTAACCAAAGGATAGTACGGCCGTGTGAGTGCACTGGAAACTGCGAAGCTAGTCTGGGACTGGCTCTCCAAGGTCAACGAAGGCGTCTCAACTCAGAGAGACTCAAGGATTGATGTTCTTCGCAACCTTTTCAACCGCTTCAAGAGAAACAACAATTAGAATGTCCAGCTCACGTTTGATCGCCTCACTGATATCACAAAATGAGCTTCATGCACTTGGCGCCATTGAGATCACCAAGCATGAAATCGTCAAGAAGCTACAGAGATCACTTGACAGCTCATTTTACACCCTGACCCTGATGATTCAGGAACGCCCTGACTTCAAGACTCTCGATCCATCTGACATACTTGAGAGGCTCAACACACATGAGTTCCAGTTATCTGAGAAGAGAGACATCTATGGCCCCAACTATGGCCGAACCCGGGCTTTGAAGGAAAAGGTCGTGTCCTCATCTGAAAAAGAATCTGACTGCAGTTCTGGTGATCCCGAAGACATTGGAAATGAGCTAGCAATGCTCGTGAAGAAGTTCTAGAAGTTCTCCAAGAAGAAAGGTTTCAGAAAGTCTTCAAGATCCAGCTCAAGAATGATGAAACTTCTACTCGTGACCACAAGAAGAGAACATGCCACAAATGCAAGAAACCTGGTCACTACATCTCTGAGTGTCCTCAATGGGACAATGAGACCAAGAAGAAGAAGAAGAGCAAGGAATATGATTCTGATGACAAGAAGAAGAAGAATCCTCAAAGTCTTCTTCAAAGTCTTCATCTCACAAGAAGAGCTCATCATCCAAGGCTCATGCGTTTGTTGGCAAGGAGATGGCTTCAGAGGAGGAGTCTGCTTCTGAGGAGGTGGAGGTGGAGTCTGAGGAGTCTGATTCAGGCGTGGCAAGCCTGGCTCTTGCTTCAGCGTATGCCACCAAGTCCATCTTCAACACCAAAGACAATGGCCTCATCACCGACGCCAATGCTGATGATGAGGATGACTCTACTCCTACCTACTGCTTCATGGCATGTGGTGCCAAGGTAAACTCACACGATGCTTACTTTCAAACATCCAGTGAAGATGACTCTGAATGTGAATCTAAACCTAGCTACAAAACACTTGCTAAAATTGCAACCGAACAACAAACTGTTATGGAACACATTCAAAAGTTGCTAGACAAAAGCAATGACCTGTTGGACACGGAGATGACTCGAACTCAGTCCTTAATTGATGACATAAAAAATCTTCACGTTAAGTACGAGGAACTTGGAAGTCGTCATGAAACACTCTCAACTACTCATGAGAAGCTTTCCTATGTTTATCTTCAAATGAAGCAAGAACTTGAGAACTTGAGAGCGACCCATGAAGATCTTCAAAAGGAGAACGAGTCACTCCGCGCTCAACAGATCAGTTCCGCTCAGGAAGGTTTAGAGCCACCATGTCTAAAATGTCTTGAGCGTGATAATGCTGTCTTTGTTGCTGAATGTTCTATTGCTGCTACTGTTGCAATATCTTCAACTGCTGATGTGGTAACTAACCCCTCTACTAAGGATACCACTACTATTGCTGATGAGAATGCCATGTTGAAGACATTGCTTGAAAAAGGGATGTACAAAAGCCTCAAAGGGCATCAAACACTATGTGATGTCCTCAAGAAACATATTTTGAACCGAAACCCTAGGAAAGAGGGTGTTGGGTTCGAGAGGAAATGAATGTCTATGTTTCATACTGGAAGCCTGAGCAGTACCCCAAAACCACATGGGTTGCTGCAAAGGGACCTTCTGTGGATCCATCTACCTTATCTGGTTTCACTAGTGCTAACCCTATTATCATTGATGATTCCATTGATGCAAACTATAAACTGTTTAAGAATCAGAATGGTGAAGTGTTTGCCAGGTATATTGGTACTAACTGTAGGAATGGACCACCTCTGAAGAAGATCTGGGTGCCCAAAAGTTGTCTTGAAAAGCTTCCTGTGAATGTCATCATGACACCGCCTGGAAAGAAGGCAAACCCCAGACCAAAGGCTTCCTATGGTCCTAAGGCTTCATACAGACAGAGGACTCATCCGAGTCACCCTAACGCCAATGTTTTGCTGGGAAACCATACTCAGACATGAATATGAGCGTGTTTCGTCAAACCGCTATGTTCATAAGACCAAGAACTTTTCTGCTTATTCTTATGAGTATTATTCACCTCCTGCAAGGCTATTTGCTAGGGCTCCAAATCCAACGTTCTGAGATGCTGCACTTAGACTCATTGCTTCTAAGCCACCCCTGAAGATGTTGGTGGTTAAGAAAAATTAACTCTCTTTTGCAGGGAAAGGTCTCCAGCCGGAAATCAAAGGCTTCTGGTGCTTATGCTGGGGACCTAAAACATCTTGTGGGACGCAAGTGTTGGGGGACCTAGTAATTTCAAAAAAATTCCTACGCACACGCAAGATCATGGTGAAGCATAGCAATGAGAGGGGAGAGTGTCGTCTACGTACCCTCGTAGACCGTAAGTGGAAGCGTTATGACAACGCGGTTGATGTAGTCGTACGTCTTCACGATCGACCGATTCCAGCACTGAAGTTACGGCACCTCCGCGGACTGCACACGTTCAGCTCGACGACGTCCCACGAACTCACAATCCAGTAGAGCTTCGAGGGAGAGCTTCGTCAGCACGACGGCGTGATGACGGTGTTGAAGAAGTTACCAACGCAGGGCTTCGCCTAAGCACGCTACAATATGATCGAGGTGGATTATGGTGGAGGGGGGCACCGCACACGGCTAAGAGAGATCAATGATCAACTTGTGTGTCTACGGGGTGCCCCCTGGCCACGTATATAAAGTAGTGGAGGAGGGGGAGAGGGCCGGCCCCTATGGTGCGCCCTGGAGGAGTCCTACTCCCACCGGGAGTAGGATCCCCCCCCCCTCCCTAGTTGGACTAGGAGAGAAGGAAGGGGGAGAGAGGGAGGAAGGAAAAGGGGGGCGCCGCCCCCTCCTAGTCCAATCCAGACCATAGGGGGAGGGGGCGCGCGGCTTGCCCTGGCCTCCTCTCTCTCTCTCCCCACTATGGCCCATTAAGGCCCATACAATTATCGGGGGGGGGGGTCGGTAACCTCCCAGTACTCCGGTAAAATCCTGACTTCACCCTGAACCATTCTGATGTCCAAATATAGGCTTCCAATATATTGATGTTTATGTCTCAACCATTTCAAGACTCCTCGTCATGTCCCCGATCTCATCTGGGACTCCGAACTACCTTCGGTACATCAAAACACATAAACTCATAGTACCGATCGTCACCGAACGTTAAGCGTGCGGACCCTACGGGTTCGAGAACTATGTAGACATGACCGAGACCCACCTCCAGTCAATAACCAACAGCGGAACTTGGATGCTCATATTGGCTCCTACATATTCTACGAAGATATTTCTCGGTCAAACCGCATAACAGCATACGTTATTCCCTTTGTCATCGGTATGTTACTTGCCCGAGATTCGATCGTCGGTATCTCAATACCTAGTTCAATCTTGTTACCGGCAAGTCTCTTTACTTGTTCCGTAATGCATCATCCCGCAACTAACTCATTAGTTACATTGCTTGCAAGGCTTATAGTGATGTGCATTACGGAGAGGGCCAAGAGATACCTCTCCGACAATCAGAGTGACAAATCCTAATCTTGATCTATGCCAACTCAACAAGTACCATTGGAGACACCTGTAGAGCACCTTTATAATCACCCAGTTACGTTGTGACGTTTGGTAGCACACAAAGTGTTCCTCCGGTATTCGGGAGTTGCATAATCTCATAGTCATAGGAACATGTATAAGTCATGAAGAAAGCAATAGAAATATACTAAATGATCAAATGCTAAGCTAACAGAATGGGTCAAGTCAATCACATCATTCTCTAATGATGTGATCCCGTTAATCAAATGACAACTCATGTCTATGGCTAGGAAACTTAACCATCTTTGATTCAACGAGCTAGTCAAGTAGAAGCATACTAGTGACACTTTGTTTGTCTATGTATTCATACGTGTACTAAGTTTCCGGTTAATACAATTCTAGCATGAATAATAAACATTTATCATGATATAAGGAAATATAAATAACAACTCTATTATTGCCTCTAGGGCATATTTCCTTCAGTCTCCCACTTGCACTAGAGTCAATAATCTAGTTCACATCGCCATGTGCTTTAACACCAATGGTTCACATCACCATGTGATTAATATCCATAGTTCACATCGCCATATGGCCAACACTCAAAGGGTTTACTAAAGTCAGTAATCTAGTTCACATCGCCATGTGATTAACACCCAAAGAGTACTAAGGTATGATCATGTTTTGCTTGTGAGAGAAGTTTAATCAACGGGTTTGCCATATTCAGATCTGTATGTATTTAGCAATTTTTCTATGTCAATAATGCTCTGCAAGTAGCTACTCTAGCTAATTGCTCCCACTTTCAATATGTATCTAGATCGAGACTTAGAGTCATCCAGATTGGTGTCAAAGCTTGCATCGACGTAACTCTTTACGACGAACCTTTTGTCACCTCCATAATCGAGAAACATATCCTTATTCCACTAAGGATAATTTTGACCGCTGTCTAGTGATCTACTCCTAGATCACTATTATACTCCCTTGCCAAACTCAGTGTAGGGTATACAATAGATCTGGTACACAGCATGGCATACTTTATAGAACCTATGGCTGAGGCATAGGGAATGACTTTCATTCTCTTTCTATCTTCTGCCGTGGTCAGGCTTTGAGTCTTACTCAACTTCACACCCTGCAACACAGGCAAGAATTCCTTCTTTGGCTGTTCCATTTTGAACTACTTCAAAACTTTGTCAAGGTATGTACTTATTGAAAAAACTTATCAAGCGTCTTGATCTATCTCTAAATATCTTGATGCTCAATATGTAAGCAGCTTCATCGAGGTCTTTCTTTGAAAAACTTCTTTCAAACTCTCCTTTTATGCTTTTGAGAGAATTCTACATCATTTCCGATCAACAATATGTCATTCACATATACTTATCAGAAAGGTTGTAGTGCTCCCACTCACTTTCTTGTAAATACAAGCTTCACCGCAAGTCTGTATAAAACTATATGCTTTGATCAACTCATCAAAGTGTATATTCCAACTCCGAGATGCTTGCACCAGTCCATAGATGGATCGCTGGAGCTTGTACATTTTGTTAGCACCTTTAGGATCGACAAAACCTTCTGGTTGCATCATATACAACTCTTCTTTAAGAAATCTATTAAAAATGTAGTTTTGACATCCATTTGCCAGATTTCATAAAATGTGGCAATTTGCTAACATGATTCGGACAGACTTAAGCATCACTACAAGTGAGAAAATCTCATCGTAGTCAACACTTTGAACTTTGTCAAAAACCTTTTTCGACAAGTCTAGCTTTGTAGATAGTAACACCACTATCAGTGTCCGTCTTCCTCTTGAAGATCCATTTATTTTCTATGGCTTACCGGTCATCGGGCAAGTCAACCAAAGTCCACACTTTGTTCTCATACATGGATCCCATGTCAGATTTCATGGCCTAAAGCCATTTCACGGAATCTGGGCTCATCATTGCTTCCTCATAGTTCATAGGTTCGTCACGGTCATGTAACATGACCTCCAGAATAGGATTATCGTACCACTCTGGTGCCGATCTCACTCTGGTTGACCTACGAGGTTTGGCAGTAACTTGATCTGAAGTTATATGAACATCATCATTAGCTTCCTCACTAATTGGTGTAGGAGTCACAGGATTAGATTTCTATGATGAACTACTTTCCAATAAGGGAGCAGTTACATTTACCTCATCAAGTTCTACTTTCCTCCCACTCACTTCTTTCGAGAGAAACTCCTTCTCTAGAAAGGATCCATTCTTAGCAACAAAGATCTTGCCTTCGGATCTGTGATAGAAGGTGTACCCAACATTTTCTTTTGGGTATCCTATGAAGACACACTTCTCCGATTTGGGTTCGAGCTTATCAGGTTGAAACGTTTTCAGATAAGCATCGCAACCCCAAACTTTAAGAAATGACAACTTAGATTTCTAGCCAAACCATAGTTCATACGGTGTCATCTCAACGGATTAGACGGTGCCCTATTTAACGTGAATGTAGTTGTCTCTAATGAATAACACCAAAACGATAGTGGTAAATCAGTAAGAGACATCATAGGTTGCACTATATCCAATAAAGTACGGTTATGACGTTCAGACACACCATTATGTTGTGGTGTTCCAAGTGGCATGAATTTGTGAAACTATTCAACATTGTTTTAGTTGAAGACCAAACTCATAACTCAAATATTCGTCTCTGCGATCAGATCATAGAAACTTTATTTTCTCGTTACGATGATTTTCCACTTCACTCTGAAATTCTTTGAACTTTTCAAATGTTTCAGACTTATGTTTCATCAAGTAGATATCACTACAAAAAAATACACTTCTGTGATGATACGTGTTTGTCATAGTAGGTCACGTTTTCTGTCATGCATGTACATCCATGACAAATTTATGACAGAATCAAGATAGTCATACCTGTGTTGTCATAGAAGTGTTCCATGACATTACTAAAATGATTGAAAGATCGAGGATGTCGCCTAGAGGGGGGGTGAATAGGCGCTTTAAAATAATTACGGTTTAGGCTTGAACAAATGCGGAATAAACCTAGCGGTTAATTTGTCAAGCACAAAAGCTAAAACAACTAGGCTCACCTATGTGCACCAACAACTTATGTTAAGCAAGATAAGCAACTATGTGATAGCAAGATATATGACAAAGAACAATATGGCTATCACAAAGTAAAGTGCATAAGTAAAGGGCTCGGGTAAGAGATAGCCGAGGCACGCGGAGATGACGATGTATCCCGAAGTTCACACCCTTGCGGATGCTAATCTCCGTTTGGAGCGGTGTGGAGGCACAATGCTCCCAAAGAAGCCACTAGGGCCACCGTAATCTCCTCATGCCCTTGCACAATGCAAGATGCCGTGATTCCACTAAGGGACCCTTGAGGGCGGTCACCGAACCCGTACAAATGGCGACCCTTGGGGGCAGTCACCGAACCCATACACTTTGGCAACCCTTGGGGGCGGTCACCGGTACCCGTCAAATTGCTTGGGGCGATCTCCACAACCTAATTGGAGACCCCGACGCTTGCCCGGAGCTTTACACCACAATGATTGAGCTCCGAACAACACCAACCGTCTAGGGCGCCAAGGCACCCAAGAGGAACAAGCTCTAGGGTGTCCAAAACACCCAAGAGTAACAAGCTCAAGGGTACCAAGCACCCAAGAGTAATAAGCTTCTCAACTTGTAACTTCCACTTATCATGTGGAGAACTCAAACCGATGCACCAAATGCAATGGCAAGGGCACACGGAGTGCCCAAGTCCTTCTCTCTCAAATCCCACCGAAGCAACTAATGCTAGGGAGGAAGATGAGAGGAAGAACAAGAAGGAGAACACCAAGAACTCCAAGATCTAGATCCAAGGGGTTCCCCTCACATAGAGGAGAAAGTGATTGGTGGAAATGTGGATCTAGATCTGCTCTCTCTTTCCCCTCAAAAACTAGCAAGAATCCATGGAGGGATTGAGAGTTAGCAAGCTCGAAGAAGGTCAACAATGGGGAAAGAACACGAGCCAAAGGATAAGGTTCATTGGGGAAGAAGACCCCCTTTTATAGGTGGGAAAAAAATCCAACCGTTATGCTCACAGCCCGCACAGAGCAGTACTACCGCTAGGGCGGTAGTACCCCTTTGAAACACAACAGCGAGGAGGCAAAAAGGCCAGAAGAACCGTTAGAGCGGTAGTACCGCTTAACCTCACGGTTCTACCGCTAGGGGTAGCGATACTACTGCTAAGGGTAGCGGTACTACTGCTTGCGAGCGGTACTAAAAAATTACATCCGGGCCTACCACCGCAGGACTTGGGACGAGTTTTTGGTCTGGAGCGATACTACCATTGTAGGAGCCGCGGTAGTACCGCTCTAGAGCGGTAGTAAAAAATTACATCCGCTCCAATTCGCGGTCCCCTTAATTCTTCATAATGTAGCCAAGTGTCCAATGCCCTCCAACAACACCTATGACCATGTTTGAGCTAGTTGGTCCCCAACCAAGTTGGGTCCTAAGAGGTTAGTCACAATAGGCTTGGCTACCCAAATGGTTCTTTGCTTCAAACCACTTTGAGTACCCACAAACTTGGCAAACACATTGCCAACCTTATCCTTCCCAAGATAATAGACATCATCAATGATAATTGGGTTGTATGAGGTACCATTTGTGCATGAAGAAGCGACGTGACCTTTTTCACGACATAGGTAGCAACGTCTACTTTTTTACTTTCTTCTCACTTGATTTCTCAACTTGAGATTGAGAATGAGAGTGAACTTGTGGCCGCTTCCCTTGTTGCTTGCCACTAATGGCCTTCTTCTTCAAAGGGTAAGATCTAACATGATGCCCTTCAATTTTGCACTTGAAGCAAATGATCTTGGCCGAATTCTTGACTTGTTTTTGGCCCTTCTTCTTGTTGCTCTTGGACTTCTTCTTCTTATTGGAGTTGAATCCAAGTCCACCTTTGTCATTGGGGGATTTTTGCACACTCAAGATATTGTTGAGTGTGGCCTTCCCTTCATGACACTTTTCCAAGTCTTTCTTCAAAGAAGTGACTTGGGCCTTGAGCTCTTTGATTTCCTCTACATGGTTAGTCTCAACACAAGTACTAGATAAAGTATAAGCTTCGTCGTTAGAGCAACAAGGCAAGGAAAGCAATTCATCACAAGATGTACCAACATTGTGAGTAGATGAATTACAAGGACTAGCACATGGCAATATAGCACTTTGACTAGATGTAGTGCTAGTATCCACATGAGGCTCACTAGATGTTACCTTAGCAAGCATGGCCTCATGAGCTATCTTTAGCACATTATGGGATACTAGAAGATCATCATGAGAGTTTGAGAGCTTTTCATGACTTTCTTCCAATTCCCCATATTTGCTAGATAACAACTCACGTTGAGCCCGTAGCTCAACATTCTCCTTCAATATGGATGCTTCACAAGAGATAGTGTTAGTAGCACAAGCATCATCATTAGCAACAAGAGGAGAAGACAACTTGGCAAGCTCTTTTGAATATGTAGCTTTAAGTTGAGCATGAGACTCGATGAGTTTGATGAGCTCACTCTTAATGACCCTTGAGCCATTTTCAAGGTGCTCAAAGTCCTCAAGGAGTTTAGCATGCGCAACTTCAAGCTCCTCATTTTTAGTTTCAAAATCATTGGCCACCTCAAGAGCTCTATCACGAGATTCCCTTACTCTAGATAATTCTAGAGCAAAAGTCTCCTCAAGAGATTCCTTGGTGGTTTGTTCAAGTTCAAGAGCTTGAGAGAGGTCCGCAATCTCATTAGCATAATCACGCTCATGGCCTTCCATTTTCTCAATGGTGACCTCATGCTCCTCGAGATGAGATTCCAACTCCTCAATATATTTCTTGCCCTCAATGGCAATGGACATGATTTCCATGAAGTTGGAACGAGCAATTTTATTTTTATGAAGAGCTTTAAAAACCATTTCCCCCTTAATTTTTAAGGAGGCAACAATATCATTCTCTTCATCATAATCAACATCATCATCATTCTTGCCATCATCAATATCATCACAAGATATATTGTGATTCAAAGTGGGAGATTACCTTTGAGGCCTTGGCCATAAGGCAAAATGCAATAGATGATGATGTAGGATCCCTTGAAGCACCATTCAAGACCACATCTTGTTCCATGGAGTGTTGAGTTTCCTCTACATTGTTAGCACAACAACTTGAGGAAATAGATACATTTTTATCATGGCAACAAGACATAGCAAGCATGTCATCATGAGATTTGAGCAAGCAATTTCTACATGATATGCAAGGACTACCAACACGAGAAAGTGAAACATGTAAGGTGCTCGAAGTGTTAAAGTCCAAAGAAGGACCATTACAATAAGATAGTGATGAAGAATCACCAAGAACAAGCACACTATCATCATTACAATGACCACCACTACTCACCCTAGCATTACCTTGTGGCAATCCACATGTAGGTGAAGTAGAAGAAGTTGAGAAGGCAACACAGCCGGAGGAGGAGGGAGAACAATCATCCCCACAAATCTTGGACACACCATATTTATCATGAAGCTTTGTCCATAACTCATGAGCATCCCGGAACGACATGAGTTGAAATATAACTACATTGCTCAAAGCATCGAAAAGCACATTAGAAGCTTGAGCATTGAGATAAGAGTTTTTCTCATCCTCTAAAGATAATCTTTGGGGATCCTTTGGAGGAGAAAAACCCATATCTACAATTCGCTCTAAATTTGGGTCCATGACCCTAAAGAGGTTAAGCATGCGAATTACCCAAACATCAAAATTTGTGCCATCGAAACTAAGAGTGTCAGAGAATCCTAATCCCCTAGTCGACATTTTTACTCTCTAGGCGGTTAAGCCTAACAAAGAGAGACGAGGCTCTGATACCAATTGAAAGATCGAGGATGTCGCCTAGAGGGGTGGGGGTGTGTGGGTGAATAGGCGCTTTAAAATAATTACGGTTTAGGCTTGAACAAATGCGTAATAAACCTAGCGGTTAATTTGTCAAGCACAAAACCTAAAATAACTAGGCTCACCTATGTGCACCAACAACTTATGCTAAGCAAGATAAGCAACTATGTGATAGCAAGATATATGAAAAAGAACAATATGGCTATCACAAAGTAAAGTGCATAAGTAAAGGGCCCGAGTAAGAGATAACCGAGGCACGCGGAGACGACGATGTATCCCGAAGTTCACACCCTTGCGGATGCTAATCTCAGTTTGGAGCAGTGTGGAGGCACAATGCTCCCCAAGAAGCCACTAGGGCCACCGTAATCTCCTCACGCCCTCGCACAATGCAAGATGCCGTGATTCCACTAAGGGACCCTTGAGCGCGGTCACCGAACCCATACAAATGGCGACCCTTGAGGGCGGTCACCAAACCCATACACTTTGGCAACCCTTGGGGCGGTCACCGGTACCCGTCAAATTGCTCAGGGCAATCTCCACAACCTAATTGGAGACCCCGATGCTTGCCCGGAGCTTTACACCACAATGATTGAGCTTCGAACAACACCAACCATCTAGGGCGCCAAGGCACCCAAGAGGAACAAGCTCTAGGGTGTCCAAAACACCCAAGAGTAACAAGCTCAAGGGTACCGAGCACCCAAGAGTAATAAGCTTCTCAACTTGTAACTTCCACGTATCACGTGGAGAACTCAAACCAGTGCCCAAGTCCTTCTCTCTCAAATCCCACCGAAGCAACTAATGCTAGGGAGGAAGATGAGAGGAAGAACAAGAAGGAGAACACCAAGAACTCCAAGATCTAGATCCAAGGGGTTCCCCTCACATAGAGGAGAAAGTGATTGGTGGAAATGTGGATCTAGATCTCCTCTCTCTTTCCCCTCAAAAACTAGCAAGAATCCATGGAGGGATTAAGAGTTAGCAAGCTCGAAGAAGGTCAACAATGGGGAAAGAACACGAGCTCAAAGGATAAGGTTCATTGGGGAAGAAGACCCCCCTTTTATAGGTGGAAAAAAATCCAACCGTTATGCTCACAGCCCGCACAGAGCGGTACTACCGCTCCAAGGAGCGGTACTACCACTAGGGCGGTAGTACCCCTTTGAAACACAACAATGAGGAGGCAAAAAGGCCAGAAGAACTGTCGGAGCAGTAGTACTGCTTGACCTCATGGTACTACCGCTAGGGGTAGCGGCACTACTGCTAAGGGTAGCGGTACTACTGCTTGCGAGCGGTACTAAAAAATTACATCCGGGCCTACCACCGCAGCACTTGGGACAAGTTTTTGGTCCGGAATGGTACTACCACTGTAGGAGCCGCGGTAGTACCGCTCTGGAGCGGTAGTAAAAAATTACATCCGCTCCAATTCGCGGTAGTACCGCTGGAGCCTTTTCAGAACACCAAAACTGCCACAACTTTTGCAAACGGACTCCGAATTCGATGAAACCAAGTTTGTTGGAAAGCTAGAGACAAGGGCTAACACAATATTTAAAGAAATATCAATAAGAAGCAAATTAGAAAAGACCCATAAGAAAAAGGTGAGAACCCTTCCTCGGATAAGACCAGTAAAACCTCCAACACCGAAAACATCATAGAAGACGCAAGCGAACTCCGTTTTCGATGAACTCAAACTTGTAATCAAGATGGACATAAGCTATGAGACTCACAAAGAGAACCAAACAAGAACCAAGAAACATGATGCAAAGATGCAATGGTTTGAGCTCTCTACTAACGATACGATCAAGGTACCAACTTGAGAGCCCCCCTTGATAGTACGGCAAACGATCCTATAACCCGGTCTCCCAACTACCACCATGAGACCGGTAAAATAGAAAACCTATAAAGGGAAAACCTTTGCCTTGCACATGGTCCACTTGAGCTAGATGATGACGATCTTGACTCCCTCAAGTTGGACCACCTTTCTTGATTGCGTTGGCTCGATAAAGACTAGATGATTGCTCCCCCATAGTCCACTATGGGTGAGCCACTCTTCGGCTCATCTTCACAAGTCCATTGTCACCACAATGGGCGGCAAGATTCAAGCACTTGATCTCTTCGTGATGCATCACTTGAACTTGCACACCGCATCCTAACCCCACAAAGAACTCTCATGAAGACCATGGGTTAGTACACAGAGCGTAATTGACAATGCTTACCATACCATGGGATCACTTGATCCCTCTCGGTACATCTTCTACGCTTTGTGAGTTGATCAACTTGATTCACTCTTGACGTAGTCATGATCAACCTTGAATCTTTCCAACTCTCTTCATTTGGATGATGTCTTGAAGGTAAACATGAATGATCACACGATCTTCTTCTTCAAGACATGCTTGCAATAAGCTCAACACTCACATGACCAATCTTTGGATAATTCCTTAATAGCACCTTGGTCAACTCATAAACTCCTTGAAACCAACACATGGACTTCAAGAAAAGCCTATGGACAAAACCTTCAAATATAACTCAAGGCAACCATTAGTCCATAGAGATTGTCATCAATTACCAAAACCAAACATGGGGGCACCGCATGTTATTTCAATCTCCCCCATTTTGGTAATTGATGACAATCACTTTCAAGAGAGTTTATACAAGGAGTTATGCATCACCATGCAATGCAACAACCAATGATGCATGAGAATGGGATGCAAATGCTTAGGAACCAAAACCAAAGCAAGGAGAAAACTCTGAAGACTTCTCCACAAAACTCTCTGAAACTTCTCCCCCATTGGCATCGATTGCCAAAATGGGTGAAAAGCTTAGAAGGCCAATATAAAGAGTGTTCCTCCATAAATTTTGTATCTCTCAAAAAGAGAGTGGAATGCAATACACACATCCAATGGTAAATACTTGGAGGAAGACAAACTATATTGAGGCCCAAAGATTACAAAAGAATGATATGCCACAAAGACATAACAAAGAGAGAAACAAGAAATCGAGCAATCAAAAGATACCAATTGAAGCAAGCAATCAAAGGATATATTTTGAACCAACTAGACCAAAGATACTATGAGCCACATGAATGAAGGATATTATGATATGAGCAAAGGAGTGTTCTAAATAAGCTAGAGAAGCTCCCCATGATTTGTGCACACATAATAATTTTTGTATTTGGATACAAAGTGCACAAAGTAGGATCATAGCTCCCCCAAAATCAATAGAAACAAATAACAAGTGCAAGTGAGCATAAAGGAAACTAAACCTAGCACTTGCAACAAACACATGGTTGAGCAACATGTAAAAGAGGCAAATTAAGAATAGGCTCAACCAAAATGATGTGTGTGAGTCATGGCAAAGCACATGAGAAGACTAATATACGGATGAGCATAAGCATCAACATAGTCTCGAATGAATGAGATACACGGTGCAAAGCCTTTCATTCTCACACACAACTAAGCAAATGGGTTCACAAGAACACTAAATATGCAAAATGAATAACCAACACTTGTGACAACCCAAGGTGAAGATAGAAAACATAAGCATCATCAAGACATGGGATACCAATTAAGATGGCAAAAGCCTCATCAAGACAAGAACGAGGAAAATAATCTTCACCACACAAGAGTGCATCAAGATGCAACGAGATAAGACACGCACTCAAGGCAAAAGCTTTCACAGAGCCACCAAAGAATAACATAAGAAAGACAAGGTGGACTGAAAGAAAGGAAATCATCTAGAGATGTAATTTCTCTCAAGTGTATAAGGGTCTAGGTAGATGAAATCATGACGATATATATCTACAAAGAAGAATGTACACCCGAAATAGTTACAACACGAAGGAACAAGATATCCAAAAGGAAGTCATACATACCAATAAGATATGTGCTTAGAAGCATAGCCCAAGGCTAGATATGGTCTTATTGTATATAAATGAATTCCTACCACACAACCATCAAAGACATCACAACTAGCAACAAGAGATGATTGTTGGGATGCTTTGAGAAAGGAAACAAGTATCACAAGAAAGAAAGAATAACATGCCATGATACAATCTACACACGATTGATGCAATAATGTGTGCATGTAGTAGATGATGATACTTGTTACCGAGATAGCATTGGAAGGATGTAGTATATACCAATTGAAGGTAGAAACTGGCCCGTAATGAACAGTGTATCACTTTATACCCATTAACGGCCCATTATTCTATTGGGCCGTTTCCAGCCCATGTTATCTTTCAGCCTTCTCAGGGCTCATTTATTCTTGGGCTCATTTCCAGCATTCGTTTACTTACGGCCCGTTCCTGTCATTTTCTGCTTGTGGGCCAAATTCAGCCCGTGGTTATAGTCGGCCCGTTTGTAGCCCGTTAATACGTTGGGCTGTTTTCATAGCGTCATCAAATACGGCCGATTAATGACGACCCGTTATGGTCGGCCCATGAATGGACGATTTCAACTCTAGCCCATTTACGGCCGTAATGTGGTCTGTTATTGGCCCATGTTTGGCCAACCGATCATACGGCCCGTAGAAGGCCCATTAATGATACGACCCGTAGAAGGCCCATTGTGTCTACGACCCGTATAAGGCCCATTGTTTCTATGCCGCAGAAGGCCCATTGTTTCTACGGCCCTTAGAAGGCGCATTGTTTCTACGACCCATAGGAGGCCCATGGTAACTACAGTAAATATGTAGCCCATGGTTATTGTGGCCTAGTTTTAAAAAATAGGTTATTGCGGCCACTAGAAAACCGCGGAAAAAGAACTGCACTGACTACAAGAAAACAAATAAACAAGACAATAAAGAAATAAATAAGGAAGCAACTTACGCTAGGCTATCACGGCTATTACACATATTACATCCACTGGGCATCAAAGTTTGCCACCAGTGCAAATATAAGGAACAAAGCAGCATATAAACACCGCAACAAAACAAGTCCAGAACTGAAACCACTTCAGAAGAGCTCAAGAAACAATATCCTAGGTACCCATAATGCTGGCAAGATGCTTTGCAAGCTTATTAACTTTCTCTTGTTTGTCACTTAAATCCTCCAACACTTGCTATTGCACCAGAAAGTATGCATCTGAATTCTGCAGGGACTTCCTCAGTCCTTCGACTTCCTGTCGCATAACATCTGATCGATGTCTTTCAACTTGAAGTTGAGACTCAAGAAGCTGAACTGATTCAGGCAGCGAGTTCAAAGAGATGGTGCCAGCAGTAGTAGCCAGTAACTCGAACACTACATCAAGACATGACTTTGGGGTTGTCTCAGTGTCTTCAATATTGTTTTTATCAGCTTGCTTGGAGACTAACAGGGATGTCTCACTATCTTGAACCTTATATGCATTACTTCCTTTACCATTGCATAACGGGGTACTCTTCTCCAATATTTTATCCGCGTTCTAAAAGAGAAACAAACAAACACATCACATGTTTACAATGTAGTATATGAAACTCATTTTGGTAAACCAGTTCAGTAGTAAGGTGGACATGATAACAACATGAAACAAACATATATCTATGTAGTATGGTCACTGTATGGTCTATATCATTCTAGTTTATGTTGCCAAATCAAGATAGATACAGTTCGAATCATATCTATTTAAGACAAAGTAGCATAGACAGAATATAAGTGTGGGAAACTACATAGCAATAACAACACTTGTAATGTGCATGGCATGAGAACATAACTGTTTATTCAATTGAAATTGAAATTGAAATCAACATAGAGAAAGTTATAACAGCAAACACATTAAAGAAACAGGTTTAAAACATACCTGTTGCACCATTGGAGTTTCAATTGCATCCTTCAAATTTGAAATTAGTTGGTATGAGTAAATACACTGATGCAAGAGCAAAGTAGTATGAACCATAGCTATGGAACCTGACCTAAGAACAATTCTTCTTCTGCTTTAAGCATTGACTTGGGGCTCGGAGTGGTGGTCCTCGTGCTTTGGGCACTGCAGTTGCCTTACTAACTGCTCGTGTTTGGGTGCTCAGTGGTGGAGATGGTGTTGTGTCAACGGGAACTGGGTTACTATCTGCTGGGGTTGGGGTTAGAAGGGGTGTAGCTGGTTCTCTGTCCAACTAGGTAGGGGTACAATCTGCGTGAGTCTGGGTTATGTGTGGTGGGGCTGGTTCTTGGGAAAGTACAACCGTGGTTCTATCTCCATCGACACGTAGCACGATCTTTTTTGAAGACCGTGTTTTTACTCCCACAGATACTGCCATCACCCCTCCAATTGAAATGGCTTATAAACAAGAAAAGTAATTGAATGTACATATATTGTACGATAGACACGTGCAATGGATAGTAGGGAAGAAAACAGGGCATGAAATAATTCACATTTATGTTGTCTAACCAAACAGAATAGCATGACATAAGTTCACATATATGATGGCTAATTAAACAGGATAGCATGACACAATTTCACATGTATGATGGCTAACTAAACATGATAGAATGACATACTTCAAAATATGATGACTATGTAAACAGGATGACATGATATAATTATACGATGTGTCTGTTAAAGTGGTTGGCATGCCATAAATCACAAACATGTCGTCGATGGAAACATGATGGCATGATATAATGACGGATAGAATGACATAATTCAAAATATGATGACTATGTGAACATGATGAGATGATATAACTATATTACGTCTTTAGAAAATGGGTTGGCATGCCATAATTCAGATACATGCTGTCTATGTAAACATCATGGCATGATATAATTCAAATATATGATTTATATACTAAGGAAGTGAGCAGAGGGCAATCACATATATGATGTGTCAACTAAGGAGATGGCATTCAATATCGTGTATATGATGTAAAAACTAAGCATTGCAGTACAACATATGCATGATATGAGTAATATAACCCTGCCAAGTTTGAGCATACACCTCAGGGGGATAATAGGACTGGTCATCTGCCTCTGAATCCTCCTCTGAAGAGCTATCTATAACCAGCAAGATATCTGCTTCAGTAGGTAGCATTGTCTGCTCTGAAGACCTTGTTTTCACTCCAGATTTCTCCATCACCGATTCAAATGGCTGATGCATAGGAAGAGCAGTTGAATATACAGACATTGTCGACAAAAGCAATGAGAAATACAAAAAAAGGACGACATGGTATAATTCACATATATGACGCTTGGCTAAACAGCATGGCATTGCATAATTCACATATATAATGTCTTGCAACAAGATAGCATTGCATAATTCACATATATAATGTCTTGCAACAAGATGGTATTGCATAATTCACATATATGGTAATTAGACACTAAACAGGTGGCATTCACACAAAGCATGTCTAAAGTAAGCAAATGACATAGCAATGCAAGATACCATACGCACGATATGAGCAACATAACCCTGCCAAGTTAGAGCATGCACCTAGGGGGGGATAGGACTTGTCATCTATCTCTGAATCCTCCTCTGAGGAGCTATCTGTAACCAGCAAGACATGCGCTTCATCAGATAGCATTGCCTGCTCTGAAGACCTTGTTTCCACTCCAGATTTTTCCATGACCGTGCCGAATGGCTGATGCACAAGAAGAGTAATTGAATGCACTAAAATTGTTGACAAATTTAACATGTAATAAAAAAATGGTGTCATGATATAATTCACATATAAGATGACTGGCTAACTAGGGTGGCATTGCAAAATTCACATATATGATGCCTGACTAAACAAGATGGCATTGCATGATTCACATATATGATAAAGAAACTAAACAGATGGCATTGACACAAAGCATGTCTAAACTAAGTAGATGACATCTTTGATGTATACAGTAAGCAATGCAAGGCACCATTTGCATGATATTACCAACATCAGCATGCCAAGTTAGAGCGAAGACCTCATGGGGAAAATAGGAGTGGTCTTCTACTTCTGAATCCCCCTCAGAACAGTTATCTTCCTCTTGATTACGATTCGAAATGGTCGGAGGGGGGCTGCCTTTGCACCCACCATGGAGCGACGTCTGCATGAAATTTTATTGCCACACAAGGCTCGTCTCTTTTGCTCTACATGTTCAGTTCCATTGTGTACAATAACTGACATGCATAGGAATAAAACATAGTGAGATTATGTAAGGAGTGCATGCACAAATCTAGAGTGATGGTAGCAAACTGTGGATAGACCCAAAACCAATGATAGCAGGCATATAATAGCTTTAGTTAAAAAATACAGATAATGGCTCCTTTAATGTTTGTTTGCACCCAACATGAAACTCATAGTAGACACCCGAGATTAACCAGATAGTAGACAGATAGTACTGATTGATGCCCCAATATGTACCCCACAACCATTTAAAAACTCAAGTTTCAGCATAAGTTTGGACCTGACTCGGAGTCTAATAGGTGAGCACGATGATAAAGTAGCATGTCATCATATTAAGCGATGCATAACGTAAGCAGACACGGAAGAGTGCGACCTCTCTTGTGGACCCGTGTAGATGGTAATGCAGTTGTCGTGGCTGCCGGCAGCGGGGAAGAAGATCTAAGGCGGCGAAAGATAGTCTGGAGAGTGGATCCCTGCTGTGGTGAACCCTTCCGTCGTTGGAGCAGCTGAGCTAGGGTGGAACACAGCACCACAGGAGCAGGACAAACCACACAAGGTTTTCCTTGACACATATCTGTAAAGAAGTAATTGTGTAAGGGCTTGTTTGAATTTGAGGATTCTAACAGTGCAGGGATAGGAAATAGACATGAATAGGATAGGAATGCACGTGCAAAACAGAGAATTTAAAAACACAGGATTTCTGCCAATCTGGGTGTTTGGTTCACAATAATTGGAAGAACACAGGATGCAAAGAAGCATGGTAAGATTAAGTCAAACCACAAGAAAATGTACGGTTATAATGCTATTATGCTACTATCTCTTAGTCTTGTGCTTCATGAATAGGAATTTGAAAAGGAGGACAAGTGGAAATTAAAATTCCTATGGTTTTTCTTTCAAGGAGACACTAAAGGAACAAATCCTACAGTTTTCCTTTGCTCCATTCCTTTGCACCAAATTCATGAAAAGTAGTACCATAGGAAACTTTCCAATTCCTATGTTTTTCATTCACTTTTCCTTTCAAGCACTGGCTAGTAGGTAGGCTTGAGAAAGGAAAAGCCTACACTAAAAAAATGTTTTTGTGCTACTTCTATTACTTTGGACCCAGGCCACTGCCCTACTAGCTCAACTCCCAGGGCCATCGACAAATGCACAGCTCAAACGCGCAGAGATAAATAATGATGGCATTCAAGAGAGTCCATCACGGATAGCTAAGTAGCTTGGTACCTCACTGCTTGTCATATAGTAGGATAAAATAATTGTATTTCCCGTTACTCCGTGTGCTCAGTGGACAATATATATATATATATATATAACATGTAGAGTAAAAAAGAGATGCAACAAGTGTACAACCTCTTTGGCGAAGCCATGTCGATCTCAGCGTGATAGGGTTGGCCGGTGAGGATGCTCTGGCTGACTTGGCTGTTGGAGGAGGGGAAGAAGATCTTAGGCGTCTGGAGATGGAGCCCGAGGTACTGCTCCACTGTGATGGAGGGTTTCATCGTTGGAGCAGCTCCGGTGAGTTGTACGACGCCGAGGCTGAAGCAGGACAAGAGAGACAACGTTAACCTGAGTGGAATTCTAATAGAATCTCCAATAGATGACGTAAAATACATAACCACAAAGTGCTAGATGTAAAATACATCAGCCGCTCATCTCTGGGCTTAACTGTCGAAACTGAACTTAAGACTTAATTGTCGAAACTGAATTTTGATGTCGAAACTGAATTTTACTGTCGAAACTGAACACGCTAGAGGTGAGGCTACACGTCAGTCGACTGACCTTTTCATCTCTGGTCAGTCGATTTTGCAGCCGTTGGATACGAAATCAAGGGCCTGCAGTTCATCTTCAACCTCCACCCCCCTGAGCCGCCAGCCACCACCGGCCAAACAGCCGTCGCAAGCGGCCGGCGGTGCACCGCCCCGCCCTCCCCGAAAACACTCCCCACCGCCGGTCCGCCACCGCCCCGGCCATCCCTCTAGGCCCCCTCGTGCCGAGCTTTTTCTCCGGCGATCCCCACGCCAACGCCCCACCATCCCCGGCGACCACCACCCCCACCCTTAACCCTAAGATAGATAGTGGGGTACCTCTCCGGCGAGCCCCCCTCCTCGCTGCAGCTGGTTCTTCCTTAACTCCGGCGAGCTCCCCCACCCCCTGAAAATCGACTAAACGAAAAGTTGATTCAGTCGACTGAAGTGTAGCTAAATCAGAGCAGCATCACAAGCAAGAGCAAGAGCGAGAGTAGCAGCAAGAGCAAGAGCAAGAGCAGCAGCATGAGCAAGAGCAGAGAAGGCAGGGGAAAGAGAGCGAGAGCAGAGCAGCAGCGCGAGTGAGAGCTAAAGCAGCAGCAGCTCCTACTGATGTGGACGTCGCTGCCAAGGGAGCAACGTCGTGGAGGAAGTGGCCGGTGACGCCGCCGTGGATGGGGCCGTGCCGTGTCGGCTCGGGACCGAGCGCCGGCAGCATCATAAGATTGCATCAAGAAGAAAATGCGGTGATTAGTGTACAACCTCTTTGGTGGTGCTGATTAGGCCGCAACTTCATCCGAGGAAACGGTGATGATGATGCTCTTTCGGTGCTGCAGGTGAATACGGCGGTGTGGGAATGGAGGTGGCGCGAAAGACGAGGGAACATCGGGGTAGCTCCTTGGAGGTGGAGGACGGGGTGGCTAAACCAGCGGGACGACCAGATCAACAACAGATCCTCATCCGGTATGGTGGATGAGGGACGTCGAGGTGTTGTTGTGGACGACTGTCACGCCCAATATGCGACCCTATCCAAAAGGAACTCGAAGGTCCCACCAAGGATAGACCCGCATATTGAAACGCTTTTGCAAGGTGGATATCATTACATCAACATTACATAATAGATGGGGATACATACAAAGGCATACAATGCCACACGAATACAACATCACAATACATAAGAGCATCATCCGACTATGGATGAAACACAAACAGAAACTCAAACGACATCCACCCTGCTAGCCCAGGCTGCCGACCTGGAACCTATCCCCTGATCGAAGAAGAAGCAGAAGAAGAACTCCAAACAAGCAAACATCGCTCTCGCGTCAAGATCATCGCATAAACCTGTACCTGCAACTGTTGTTGTAGTAATCTGTGAGCCACGAGGACTCAGCAATCCCATTACCATGGGTATCAAGACTAGCAAAGCTTAAAGGGAAAGGAAGGGGTAAAGTGGTGAGGCTGCAGCAGCGACTAAGAAAATATGATGGCTAACATACGCAAATAAGAGCGAAAAGAGAGCAAGCGGAATGGTCGTGAAACTAGCAATGATCAAGAAGTGATCCTGAACTCCTACTTACGTCAAACATAACCCAAAAACCATGTTCACTTCCCGGACTCCGCCGAGAAGAGACCATCACGGCTACACACGCGGCTGATGCGTTTTAATTCGGATCTGGTGTCAAGTTATCTACAACCGGACATTAACAAATTCCCATCTGCCTATAACCGCAGGCACGGCTTTCGAAAGATTATACCCTGCAGGGGTGTCGCAACTTAGCCCATGATAAGCTCTCGCGATCAACAAAGGATATACCTTCTCCCAGGAAGACCCGATCAGACTCAGAATCCCGGTTTACAAGACATTTTGACAATGGTAAAACAAGACCAACAAAGCCGCCCGAATGTGCCGACAAATCTTGATAGGAGCTGCACATATCTCGTTCTTAGGGCACACCGGATTGTCCAAACTTCTGGTAGGCCAGCCCAGAGTTGCCCCTGGTGACCATCGGCGACTGACAGGTTGGACCAACACTCACGACGAGCACTGTCCCGGGGGGGGTGATAAAATAAAGATGACCCTCGAGAGCGCGACTCCCAAGGGAAAAAAGGGCTAGGTGAGCCAAATGGTAAAACCAAGGTTGGGCCTTGCTGGAGGAGTTTTATTCAAAGCAAACTGTCAAGGGGGTCCCATAAATCACCCAACCGCGTAAGGAACGCAAAATCCGGGAACATAACAGTGGTATGACGGAAACTAGGGCGGCAAGAGTGGAACAAAACACCAGGCATAAGGCCGAGTCTTCCACCCCTTACCAAGTATATAGATGCATTAATTAAATAAGAGATATTGTGATATCCCAACATAATCCTGTCCACCATGGAGCAATCTTCAACTTCACCTGCAACTAGCAATGCTATAAGAGGGGCTGAGCAAAGCGGTAACATAGCCAAGCAACAGTTTGCTAGGAAGGGTGTCAAAGGTTAGAGGTTCATGGCAATATGGGAGGCTTGAAGAGCAAATGACAGGTAACGCAACAAAGCGATAGAACGAAGCAACTAGCATAGCAATGATAGTAGTGAGATCCAGGGTAGCGGTCATCTTGCCTGAAATCCCGCAAGGAAGAAGAACGAGTCCATGAAGAAGATGAAGCCATGAAGACGAACCAAGCGTAGACGTACGAATCCTCACGATCGCAACGAAACGGGAACTATCGAGAGAAGCACATAACAAGGTAAACACACTACACGTATACAAGACATGATGCACAACAAGCATGATGCAAGACAAGACTACATGAAGCTACTCATGGCAAAAGATGATGCAAACAAGAGCAACACATCAAGGCAAGTTTAAATGAGGCCGGAAACAACATATAACATATCCGGTAAGTCCTCATATGCAAATTTCGAAGTTGGTCCAGATCTGAATAAACATTATGTTTAAGTTGTTAAACAACAAGTTAATATGCACCAAGATGATCTACACGAGATTCTAGTCAAGTTACATATAAAGTTCATTTAATTCGGAGCTACGGCCTAGAAGATATGAGCAAAACAAGTTAAACATGGCATTGATGCAAAAGCACTCAAACATCAAGCAAACACACCAAAACGAGGATGCAACATGATAATATGAAGCTACATGCAATTCTAAGCAAGTTTCATATAGAGCACACTCAAAACGGAGCAACGGTTCAACACACACACATGAAACAAGTTTAAAGGACAAGCTGTCCAAAACAACAACTAGGCATATTGCAAGCATCAAAACAACATGCTACAGGACCTTAACATGATAACAAAAGGCATGGCCATGATGTACAGGTAAAGCATAACAAATCATGAAAACTGAGCTATCTCCAGAAATCACTAGAACATGCTCAAACACACATGGCAAGATTGCAAATAATAACAGTTCAGACTTTGCAGAAAATAACATCAGGTTGCAATGTTTAGAGCTATCAAACAACATGTTACAGGAACTTATCATGGCAAACAAAGGCATGGCATGAACCTACTAATTGCATAGAACAAGAGTCCTTTACTGACCAAGAGCCAAAAAGGATCAGAAGATATGATGGCACCCATGTAAACATAGCAAGTTATAATACAGATTCATACATGGTAGGAACAATAAGTAGGCATGTTGGTGAGCTTGTACCACTCACCACAGAGCAATACATGGCATGGAAAGGCAAGAAGACATGTTTGTGAAGCTAAGCATGGCAAGAGCAAGTTCATAGGGTGCATGGATCACTAACAACAATCATGGCAACAACTGAACTTAATGTTAACAGGCTGACAACAACATTATTTAGCAACTTTGGAGCAAGATTACAACAAGCTACAGCAGGCCATAGATGTAACTAGGGGCATGGATGGATAGAGCATGACATGTAGAACAAAACACCCTTAGTGAACATCTCCAGATTATGCATAGAATGACTTGTAGCAGCAGGTTTACATAGCATCACAAAATAACAGATTCAGCCTAGCAAAACAGTAACAACAAGTACCCTACTTAACAAGCTCGATTCACTCACCACAAGTCATTGCATGACAAGATAAGCATAGCATCAACAAGAATACATGTTTATGAGACAAACCAAGGCAAGAACAAGTTCATAGCATGCAAGGATCAACTACAACAACCTTGGCAAAATTGAATAACATGTAAATAATCTGCCAGGAAACATTTTGAAGCAAAAGTAGAGCACGAAAATGACATGCTAGACTAGTCCATAATTTCAAACAGGGGCATGAATGGATAGAGTATAACCATATGTTCAAAACACCCTTACTTAAGTATCTCAAAATAAGCATGGATCTCTCTGTAGCATCATGTTTACATGGCATCAAAATAACAGCAGAACAGGGACTAAAATCAGCAACATTACGATGCCTAGTTTGCATGCTTGTGCTAGTCACCACAGAGATCACAAAAATACATGGCATACACCCCTGTAAAGATGGCATGGCATAGTTCAAAACACATGTAGACATCAACCTCATAGGATGCACACATCAAACATGGCAAAAATGACAAATGAGCAAGTTCTGTTAACAGACAGCAGACAACATTATGAAGCACTCTTGCAACGATGATTCAGGCATCAAGATGAGCTCAAATGAACATGATGTAATAGAATGAAATGAACTACTCGTTGAGACGAACAATTTGACATATTACACGCACGAAACGGAGCTACATGCACATAGTTATGATGTGATGAACATGGCATGATAATGTCAAAATTCTCAGGGACTTAGGGAAAATTTAGACCTCGAGGGGGGTTGGCTAGACGGACATGTCCGGGCTCCTCCGGACATGTCCGGCGCGGACAGAGGAGCAGACAAAGCCCGCGGCGGCTGAGAGGTCAACGGCGGCGAGGTCAGCGTGCCGGCGCGGCAACATGGGGCCTCCGGCGGGGCTTGGCAGGCCGGGGATGGACGGATCAACGACGGGGCAGCCGGATCCGGCGGTCGGAGCACGGAGGCGGCAGCAGGGTCGGCGGCGGCCAGATCGCGGAGGAGCCGGTCGGGGCGGCGGCGGAGCGCGCCCGGCCGGCGGCGGCGCGGGGCGTGACGGGGCGGCGGCGCGGCATTGGCGGGCAGTGGCGCGGCACGCGCCGGCACGGGAGGCGGCGGGGCGCGGCCGGGCGGCGCGGGCCAGCTCGCGGGCCACGGCGGCGGCGGATCTGGGCCCGCGCGGGCCCCTGGTGGGCTCCGCGGGCCGGCGGCACGGGGGGAGAGAGAGGGACACGTGGAGGCCTCCGATTGGGCGAAAGCGCGGCGGCGGACGCGTCCGGCCAGGGTTGGACATGTCCGGCGGCGCGGAAGGGATGGATCTAGGGTTTTGGGGTGTTGGACTGCGAAATTTCGGGGAGAGCACATATTTATAGGTAGAGGGAGCTAGGAGACTCCAAATGGAGTGCGGTTTTCGCCCACACGATCGTGATCGAACGACCGAGAGCATGGAGGGGAGTTAGATGGGTTTTGGGCCACTTTGGAGGGGTGTTGGGCTGCAAAGAGAAAGGGGGGGTTTCGGGCTGCGCGGTTAACCGTTGGAGTATCAAACGACCTCCAAATGGCACGAAACTTGACAGGCGGTCTACCGATGCTATACCAAGGCCGCTTGGCAAACCTCGGGCCATTCCCAGAAAGTTTAACACCCGCTCACAACAGGAGACAAAAGGGGGACGCCGGAGGACATAGGAGTGCTGGATTGCAAAACGGACAACGGGGAAAATGCTCGGATGCATGAAACGAACATGTATGCAAAATGAAATGCACATGATGACATGATAAAATGCAACACGCAAGCAAATGACATGGCAAGAACGGCGAATAACTGGCAGACACCTGACGCATCGAATCCGGGGCGTTACAACACGCCTCCACTAACAAGAGATCTCGTCCCGAGATCTTAGGACCGAGACGGAAGGAAAAAGGGAAGAGGTGAAACGCAAAATCAAGAGAATAAGAAAAGAACCGAGAGCACTCGAGAAGAAGAGAGGAACGACGAGAATGATGAGAATCGAAAGCTCACGGAATCAGATAGACTATGAAACCACTCCGGTTAGAACGAGATAAGAAACGAATAAGACTGAAAGGATTTAGGCAGCACTCCGGCTGAACATGGAAAGAATAGAACATGAGCTTCACAAGATGGAATGAGACTTGATGAGGACATGACACAAAATCTCTGGAAAAAATTGAAAGAGAATTGAATGAAAAGAACTTAGAAGGAAGGATTGAACGGAGTTGTTGAGAAAATCAACAACGAAAGAATAAGCTTGATGTGGACTTATGGATAACATCTCAGAAATTATGAGGTGATAACCGACCACAAACGGAAATGATTGGATAGCTGAGAAGAACTAAGAAATGCAAAACTCCACTACAAAATAATACGGAGAATTAATTACACTTCGAGACTCGAGAAGAAAGATACTTGAACTCCACCAACAAAATCTTGATGAACTCTTGAAGAATGAATTAAATCATGAAGAGCCACCATGAAGAACTCCGGTGACAAAAGGATGAAGAGATAGAATAAAAGATGAAAGAATAAGATTAAGCCTTGCGACGATTAAGATGGGGATTCCGACGAAATGGCCGAGGAAAATTGAACTCCGGAAAAGAAAAAATGAAAACACTTGGAACTAGAATTTATTCATGAAGAACAAACTCTGAAGGAAGGGATTACTCACTTGGATGAAGTAAGAATAAGATTTATTGTATGCTTATCCTTCATCAAATTAAACTGATGACAAACAATGGATTTTTGCATACTACTTATTCTTCTTGAAAAAGGATTGAGAAGTGACATATCGCAAACTTGAGAAGGTCTTCATGAACCACTGGTAGGATTGAAAGAAGGAATGGATTGATACGATAACAAAGGAAAAAGAATCTGAATGAACCACCGTAAGAATTCGAAAATGACTGATGAAAGAGACTTAATCACCGGGAAGAATTAGCAGAACAAATATGCTAGAGGGGATTTAGATGCAAAAGAACAAAGAGATCATGAGCTGATTAAAGAGCACTTGAACGAAGCACCGGGATAATTAGAGAACGATAACTGGAATGATGGCCTCCGGATGATCGAGACGGAAAAAACAACTCCTGAAATACTCCGGAAGAATGAAAAGCAAAGAGGTTGAGCCAACAATGGAAAGAATTTGAACGAGATCTTGGAGAAGAAATGTGACTGATGGGATCCATTCTTACGTCACACTTTGAAAAGAATTGAGAATAGCTCCGGAAAAAATTAGAAGAGTCAGGTAAGATCCTGGGAAAAGACCTGTGGGTTAGGGCCCACTGAAGAGATAACACCGTTGAAAAAGGATTGTTGAGCAGATAGATGATGCACCGGAACAATTGAAATATTTGAATGAGGTGACAACCTCGAATTAATTCAAACACAGACGAATCTCCTGAGATGTCTTGAACACTCCGGAAGGATAAATTGGCGAGAGGCGAACGAGCAAGGGAAAACACTTGATCCAAGGAAAAGAATATGATCAGTACGAAAAACTTGAATTGATGCCACCGGAAAGAGATGGAGAATGCCGCACAAAACGAGAATACACCGGTTGAAATGATTGAGGGAAGACTGAAGAGGTTCCGCATGAATGAGATAGATGGTCGAAAGAGACTCAAGCTCCGGGAAGAAGAGGGTGGGAGGGCGGGAAAAACAAAGGCAACTTGGAAGGGGAAACCGACAAATATCTTGAAGAGAAAACACCGGTTGAAATCGTTGAGGAAAAAAAGCAAAGACTTCGCACAAGTAGGATGGATACTCAATTACAGACTCCGGTTCTGAGAAGAAAGAGGGTGGGTGGGTGGGAAGAGAAAACAACTGAGGACTGGAAAACAACTTCATTGAGAGCAAACTGAGGATCGAACTCAAAGATGAAGGGGCTCGAGTCAACTTGACGAGAAATGCACCAGATGAAAAGAGATGAGAGCCAACGACCGAAAAACCAACTGCGCGATCCTAAAGAAAAATTTGAAAGGGAAGAGAAGTGATTCAAAACACCCACGCCAAGATTCCTTACCAGAGCGACGAAGGGGCTGAGGAGTAAAAAGAATTCCTACTCTCCGATATAACCAGACTCCAAAAATAGTTTTCTTCTAGAGTCAACAACGGCCAAACTATGCGATCAATCAAGGGGGCTCCTAAGGTCGGTCGAGGCTCTGATACCAACTTGTCACGCCCAATATGCGACCCTATCAAAAAGGAACTCGAAGGTCCCACCAAGGATAGACCCGCATATTGAAACACTTTTGCAAGGTGGATATCATTACATCAACATTACATAATAGATGGGGATACATACAAAGGCATACAATGCCACACGAATACAACATCACAATACATAAGAGCATCATCCGACTACGGATGAAACACAAACAGAAACTCAAACGACATCCACCCTGCTAGCCCAGGCTGCCGACCTGGAACCTATCCCCTGATCGAAGAAGAAGCAGAAGAAGAACTCCAAACAAGCAAACATCGCTCTCGCATCAAGATCATCGCATAAACCTGTACCTGCAACTGTTGTTGTAGTAATATGTGAGCCACGAGGACTCAGCAATCCCATTATCATGGGTATCAAGACTAGCAAAGCTTAAAGGGAAAGGAAGGGGTAAAGTGGCGAGGCTGCAGCAACGACTAAGTAAATATGGTGGCTAACATACGCAAATAAGAGCGAGAAGAGAGCAAGCGGAATGGTCGTGAAACTAGCAATGATTAAGAAGTGATCCTGAACTCCTACTTACGTCAAACATAACCCAAAAACCGTGTTCACTTCACGGACTCCGCCGAGAAGAGACCATCACGTCTACACACGCGGTTGATGCGTTTTAATTCGGATCTGGTGTCAAGTTATCTACAACCGGACATTAAAAAATTCCCATCTGCCTATAACCGCAGGCACGGCTTTCGAAAGATTATACCCTGCAGGGGTGTCCCAACTTAGCCCATGATAAGCTCTCGCGATCAACGAAGGATATACCTTCTCCCAGGAAGACCCGATCAGACTCGGAACCCCGGTTTACAACACATTTCGACAATGGTAAAACAAGACCAGCAAAGCCGCCCGAATGTGCCAACAAATCCTGATAGGAGCTGCACATATCTCGTTCTCAGGGCACACCGGATTGTCCAAACTTCCGGTAGGCCAGCCCAGAGTTGCCCCTGGTGACCACCGGCGGCTGACAGGTTGGACCAACACTCACGACAAGCACTAGCCCGGGGGGGGGATAAAATAAAGATGACCCTCGAGAGTGCGACTCCCAAGGGAAAAAGGGCTAGGTGAGGCAAATGGTAAAACCAAGGTTGGGCCTTGCTGGAGGAGTTTTATTCAAAGAGAACTGTCAAGGGGGTCCCATAAATCACCCAACCGCGTAAGGAACGCAAAATCCGGGAACATAACACCGGTATGATGGAAACTAGGGCGGCAAGAGTGGAACAAAACACCAGGCATAAGGCCGAGTCTTCCACCCTTTACCAAGTATATATATGCATTAATTAAATAAGAGATATTGTGATATCCCAACAGAATCCTGTCCACCATGGAGCAATCTTCAACTTCACCTGCAACTAGCAACGCTATAAGAGGGGCTGAGCAAAGCAGTAACATAGCCAAGCAAAGGTTTGCTAGGAAGGGTGTCAAAGGTTAGAGGTTCATGGCAATATGGGAGGCTTGAAGAGCAAATGATAGGTAACGCATCAAAGCGATAGAACGAAGCAACTAGCATAGCAATGATAGTAGTGAGATCCAGGGTGGCGGTCATCTTGCCTGAAATCCCGCAAGGAAGAAGAAGAGTCCATGAAGAAGATGAAGCCATGAAGACGAACCAAGTGTAGACGTACGAATCCTCACGATCGCAACGAAACGGGAACTATCGAGAGAAGCACATAACAAGGTAAACACACCACACGTATACAAGACATGATGCACAACAATAATGATGCAAGACAAGACTACATGAAGCTACTCATGGCAAAAGATGATGCAAACAAGAGCAACACATCAAGGCAAGTTTAAATGAGGCCGGAAACAACATATAACATATCCGGTAAGTTCTCATATGCAAATTTCAAAGTTGGTCCAGATCTGAATAAACATTATGTTTAAGTTGTTAAACAACAAGTTAAGATGCACCAAGATGATCTACACGAGATTCTAGTCAAGTTACATATAAAGTTCATTTAATTCGGAGCTACGGCCTAGAAGATATGAGCAAAACAAGTTAAACATGGCATTGATGCAAAAGCACTCAAACATCAAGCAAACACACCAAAACAAGGATGCAACATGATAATATGAAGCTACATGCAATTCTAAGCAAGTTTCATATAGAGCACACTCAAAACGGAGCAACGGTTCAACACACACACATGAAACAAGTTTAAAGGACAAGCTGTCCAAAACAGCAACTAGGCATATTGCAAGCATCAAAACAACATGCTACATGATCTTAACATGATAACAAAAGGCATGGGCATGATGTACAGGTAAAGCATAACAAAACATGAACACTGAGCTATCTCCAGAAATCACTAGAACATGCTCAAACACACATGGCAAGATTGCAAATAATAATAGTTCAGACTTTGCAGAAAATAACATCAGGTTGCAATGTTTAGAGCTATCAAACAACATGTTACAGGAACTTATCATGGCAAACAAAGGCATGGCATGAACCTACTAATTGCATAGAACAAGAGTCCTTTACTGACCAAGAGCCAAAAAGGATCAGAAGATATGATGGCACCCATGTAAACATAGCAAGTTATAATATAGATTCATACATGGCAGGAACAACAATAAGTAGGCATGTTGGTGAGCTTGTACCACTCACCACAGAGCAATACATGGCATGGAAAGGCAACCAACAGTAAGAAGACATGTTTGTGAAGCTAAGCATGGCAAGAGCAAGTTCATAGGGTGCATGGATCACTAACAACAATCATGGCAACAACTGAACTTAATGTTAACAGGCTGACAGCAACATTATTTAGCAACTTTGGAGCAATATTACAACAAGCTACAACAGGCCATAAATGCAACTAGGGGCATGGATGGATAGAGCATGACATGTAGAACAAAACACCCTTAGTGAACATCTCCAGATTATGCATAGAATGACTTGTAGCAGCAGGTTTACATAGCATCACGAAATAACAGATTTAGCCTAGCAAAACAGTAACAGCAAGTACCCTACTTAACAAGCTCGATTCACTCACCACAAGTCATTGCATGACAAGATAAGCATAGCATCAGCAAGAATACATGTTTATGAGACAAATCAAGGCAAGAACAAGTTCATAGCTTGCAAGGATCAACTACAACAACCTTGGCAAAATTGAATAACATGTAAACAATCTGCCAGGAAACATTTTGAAGCAAAAGTAGAGCACGAAAATGACATGCTAGACTACTCCATAAGAGAAAATAGGGGTATTAATGGATAGAGGATAACCATATGTTCAAAACACCCTTACTGAAGTATCTCAAAATAAGCATGGATCTCTCTGTAGCATCATGTTTACATGGCATCAAAATAATAGCAGAACAGGGACTAAAATCAGCAACATCACGATGCCTAGTTTGCATGCTTGTGCTAGTCACCATAGAGATCACAAAAATACATGGCATACACCCCTGTAAAGATGGCATGGCATAGTTCAAAACACATGTAGACATCAACCTCATAGGATGCACACATCAAACATGGAAAAAATGACAAATGAGCAAGTTCTGTTAACAGACAACAGACAACATTATGAAGCACTCTTGCAACGATGATTCAGGCATCAAGATGAGCTCAAATAAACATGATTTAATGTAATGAAATGAACTACTTGTTGATACGAACAATTTGACATATTACACGCACGAAACGGAGCTACATACATAGAGTTATGATGCGATGAACATGGCATGATAATGTCAAAATTCTCACGGACTTGGGGAAAATTTAGACCTCGAGGGGGGTTGGCTAGACGAACATGTCCGGGCTCCTCCGGACATGTCCGGCGCGGACAGAGGAGCAGACGAAGCCTACGGCGGCTGACAGGTCAACGGCGGCGAGGTCAGCGTGCCGACGCGGCAACATGGGGCCTCCGGCGGGGCTTGGCAGGCCGGGGATGGACGGATCGGCGGCGGGGCAGCCGGATCCGGCGGTCGGAGCACGGAGGCGGCAGCAGGGTCGGCGGCGGCCGGATCGCGGAGGAGCCGGTCGGGGCGGCGGCGGAGCGCGCCCGACCGGCGGCGGCGCGGGGCGTGACGGGGCGGCGGCAGAGCACGCCCGACCGGCGGAGGTGCGGGGCGTGACGGGGCGGCGACGCGGCACGCGCCGGCGCGGGAGGCGGCGGGGCGCGGCCGGGCGGCGCGGGCCGGCTCGCGGGCCACGGCGGCGGCGGATCTGGGCCCGCACGGGCCCCTGGTGGGCTCCGCGGGCCGGCGACGCGGGGGAGAGAGAGGGACACGCGGAGGCCTCCGATTGGGCGAAAGCACGGCGGCGGACGCGTCCGGCCAGGGTTGGACATGTTCGGCGGCGCGGAAGGGATGGATCTAGGGTTTCGGGGTGTTGGAATGCGAAATTTTAGGGAGAGCACATATTTATAGGTAGAGGGAGCTAGGAGACTCCAAATGGAGTGCGGTTTTTGCCCACACGATCGTGATCGAACGACCGAGAGCATGGAGGGGAGTTAGATGGGTTTTGGGCCACTTTGGAGGGGTGTTGGGATGCAAAGAGAAAGGGGGGGTTTCGGGCTGCGCGGTTAACCGTTGGAGTATCAAACGACCTCCAAATGGCACGAAACTTGACAGGCGGTCTACCGATGCTATACCAAGGCCGCTTGGCAAACCTCGGGCCATTCCGAGAAAGTTTAACACTCGCTCACAACAGGAGACAAAAGGGGGACGCCGGAGGACATAGGAGTGCCGGATTGCAAAACGGACAACGGGGAAAATGCTCGGATGCATGAAACAAACATGTATGCAAAATGAAATGCACATGATGACATGATAAAATGCAACACGCAAGCAAATGACATGGCAAGAACGGCGAATAACTGGTAGACACCTGGCGCATCGAATCCGGGGCGTTACAACGACGTCGTCGGGGAAGAGGCTCTGGCTGGGTGGTGGACGTAGGAGGGTGTGGGGCTTCGCGGGGTTTCCCGGCCTTGGTGTACGAATGGGTGGATGGATGGGATGGGAGTGGGGAACCATGGCTTAGGGACGCGCTTGTCCGAAATGTGGGGTAATTTACGAAAGTACCCCCGCCGATTTGAGGCGGTTCTTTCGATTCAGGGGTATCACGGGCATTTCGCATGTCGGGATTTCAGAGGAGGTGGGAGTTTTCACGAGCGTTGTAATTTTGGAATAGCAAGGCACGGGTTGAGATGAAGGGTTGTCGGAGCTCAATGAGACAAAGATATTTCTTAAATATTTCGGGCTAACAAGGCGCGGGTTGAAATTTCTGGACAAGCCTAACGTGTACTGTACCAAATCAATTCGCACTACAAATGTCATTAAAAACTTTGAATTCATGTCATGTTCAATTAAAATATTTCGCTATGTGTATAATGCATGCAACCTACTACTCAAGTGAACATTTTAATGCATTCCAAACGTATATACTACCGCTTCAATATGAACTAAATTTGAATTCGTTTCTCTATTTGAATAAGATCTACAATAATGATTGTTGTGAAGTCAAAGCATTTGAATTCGTTTCTCTGTTTTAATAAGATCTACAATAATCATTATTGTCAAGTTAAACCATCGTTTTTGTATTATCTTCACAACACACCACATGATTAGTCTCGAGTTACATATGAACCATGTGTACTATATGAACTCAAACTTGATTTTTTGAATCCACTTTATGTTGATTTCAAATCATAGTACATTTCAAGCTCTAGCTAGATCTTCATAATCTAAACCATGTCTCATATGTATAATGTGTTTATCACATTATGTATGGTGCCCCGCCCCCTACGCCTACAAGTATTTAGATGTGAGTTGCAAACACCACACATTACCACAAATTCAAATAAAATGTGAGAATGTTCGATATATAGTATTGTTTAGATTGTTTGATATTTAGTTGTAAGCTGCAAATGCCACACATTATCACAAATTCAAATAAAATGTGAGATTGTTCGGTGTATAGTATGGTTTAGATTGTTCGACATTTAGCTGTGAGTTGCAAACGCCATGCATTATCACATTATGGTATAACATGTGCAAAACCACAACACGCGTATCATCGCTATATTCATGCATGCATATGTTTAAAACATTATGATCTCCTATTCAAATATATGAATCCACTTTCATATCAAATTATGATCTTTGTCAGTCTCTTACACCCACACAATCCTCTAACCTTTGTAGCTATCACTAACCTTCTCTCGTGCATGCACACGCCCTCCTCGCCCTCCCCCTCGCTCAGCATTCTATCCATCGCGCACATTCATTTTTTTTTCTTTAGGTCATTCTCCCACAGTCTCCACAACTCCTTTCCGACACACACCGATTGATTAACCTCTCCAGCGATGTCTGCCTACAACATACACACGCACCTTCAATCCCCTCCTTTATGTGTCCTTGCCTCGTGTCTCTCATACGGTCCCACACACGTGTAAACTCTCACCCCTCTTTTCATCGATCTCACAACCGCACACTCCTCCCCCTATCTAGCTAGTAGCTGGGCCTCTCGCACCACCTTCTAGCTCCATTCCTGTCTATCTATCTCGTCGGGCCTTATTTGCCTCTAACAAATGGACGTACACCGACTGATCTCCCGCTATACATATAGCTAGCTAGGTCCTTATAACTCGTTTTCACACACGTCGATCGATCTACCTCATTAGTTATGTCTCTCCCTTCCTCCGACAAACAACAATTGATCTACCGATCTAGTTAGGTTTTCTTACCAAACACATGGTTCCCCTTCATCATCCATGGATGCGTCCCGACAGATCTATCACGCACATGCACACACAGAAACACATCCCCACTCTTATTGATAATATTGCAGTTCCACCCTCAGTTTGTCTAGTAGGCCTCTCCCACCATCTTCGAGAAGTAACTCCATCACCCATCCAGCACTCTACCCCTCTCCCTCCTTCTCTCTCTCCTCTCTCTCTCTCTTTGTCCCATCCTATTTACCGCCCTTCAGTTATGTATGGATGTCGACCGATCTCCCTCAAGACATAGCTGGGTCTCTCCTTCTCAACACATATACGAGTCATTCTACCTCTATAGTTAGGCCTCTTCCTACCCCTCCCCCCACCCCCTCCCACACACACACACCGATATATTGAGCGCTCTAGTCATGTCTCCCTGCCACACACAAACTTGACATGTGCCCTCTGACGTTCCGGTAGGTCAGTCGCCCTATATCTTTAACTTGCACACACACACAATTTCGATGGCTCTCTTCAGCGATCTCGCACCCACTCACTTGATACTCTCTTTGACTCTATCGATATCTATGACCCCTCTCTCTCTTCTCGTGGATCGCTCGGCCCTCTATATATGATATGGATATGCCTCCATTTCACACACATTGCATGCAAAATTTTGTTTGAGATGTCATCGACACATATTCCCACAAATACATTCACGAAATCAACCTCCCCCCCCCCCCAAACAAAAAACTCTCACGAACGCACAAGCCATTTGGCTAGGTTTGTATCTCTCACACACACCCACGTAGGTGGGGCACATGCACGGAGAGAAGAGGTGCACACACGGCGCACGTACTCCCGTCTCTTTCCCAACCACACCCGCGTGGGTACACGGTGGAGCTCATTTCTGTATGAAAAGGCAACCCACGTGGTAATTTGACACGTGTACTGGTTGTCCACTAGATGGAGGGAGGATCATCTACCACGGGTGAACAAACAAATTGCGACTTGACGCGTTATGTTAAAAAAGAGGCAAACCATGTGGGGCCTACCTTAGAGGCAATGCTCTATACACTGGAGTACTTTCGATGTGTCCCATCAACTCGTAGAATGAGGAGAAGCTTTCTTAGTACGCCGTCTCCCCCGCCCACGGGCGCGGTGGCTCACAGGATGAGGTGAAGCTTGCTTACTAGTAGTAGTACTGTACGCCTTATGCCCGCTCCCTCGCCCACGCGTGCGGTGGCTCGCAGGACGAGGAGAAAATTTTACTACTCCCTCCGTTTACTCCTCGTCCCTACTACCTTGGTTAGAGAGATTATCATATTGTTTGGAATATATATGTCCTTTAGTAGATTTCAATATGAACTACTAGTACATACTCCAAACACTGATGTATATAGACGTCTTTTAGAGTGTAGATTCACTCATTTTTCTCCGTATGTAGTCCATATTGAGGCCCTGTTTGGTTCATAAGTCCTAGGACTTTTTCTAGTCCCAACTAAAAAGTCCCTACTCCTTAAAAAGTCCCTCCCTATTTTTTTTCAAGGACTAAAATGTCCCTAGTCCCTCCCTAGAGGTTATTGAATGACCATGTTACCACTAGTATACAAAAAAATAACAACCAAACAACACCATGGGGCGGCGTGGCAATGGGTGCAGGGAGGGGCATTGTTGGAAAGGTCCCAAAAAAGACTCTCCTTGAGAGTATTCTTCATTAAGTCCCAAAAAGCAAGTTTTAGTCCCTAGTAGCCCCTCCGGTTTGGTTAAAAAGTCTCTAAGAGGGACTTTTTCTAGTCCCTACACTAAAAAGTCCCTGGAAACAAACACCCCCTGCATAAAGTTGAGACACTTATTTTGGAACGGAGGGAGTACATATTTGATAGATCTGTCAATCATTGAGATGCAATAGCATGCATTTTAGTCTCCTTTGTATTTGATGAAATGTTGCAACGGGAAACCTTGGACGCAAGATACATGTAACAAAAGCTGGAAGCTTCATAGCATTGTACTATCTCGCTGATAAATTACAGTACATACTATACTAGTACTTCCTCCATTCCTAAATACAAGTCTTGTAGAGATTTCACCATGAACCACATATGGATGTATATAGATGCATTTTAAGTGTAGTTTCATTCATTTTGTTCCGTATGTAGCCCACCTAGTGGAATCTCTACAAAGACATATATTTAGGAACGGAGGGAGTACTATGTAAAGAGTTAGGTGTCACACGGTGTCCAGAAAATATGGTGATAGCATGAGGTGGGCCATGTAATCATTGAGCCTGCGTGTTTTCACTGCTCTTGCACTCCTCCGCCGTAAGAATGGAGAAAATTGTAATCTAGTAGTACCTCCTTTCGCCGAAAGCGTGGGACATCCAGCAGTCCTACCACCTTAGTAATAATGACCAATGAGCCGTCAAATTACATAGACCCAGCAGTAAGTTGGACAGATGAAGCAACCATCACTCTTGAATCCGCTTCTCCCTTCAACGCAGGCGCTAGTGAGAGGTCGCGTCCGCTTCGCCCGAGCATGAATGTGGCACCGATTCTGTGGAGTGGTGCTGCCGTTTTGGGCGGGAAGCGCGTGCGAGCGATGGAGGGGCTTTGGGTGGGCCAGGCTGGTCAGGAGCGGGCGTGGCAGCTATCCGCCTGTCCCTACCGGATGCCCGGAAATGAGATGATGCACCGACTCTCGCGGCTAAAATCGTACACTACACAACATCTCTCTGTAGGAGTAGGTCGATCTGTCGCTCTCTCTAACACACACATGCTGTTAAACACACACACACACACACGCAAGTTCATAGAATAGGAAAATCATGTGAGTGCGAAGCCATAGGAAGTGAGATACAAATGGAGTATGTACAAGAAGCGAAGAGGTGACGAATATTCCATCAAACCTGGACTGAGGAGTAGTACTCCCTCCGTCTAGGTGTTAAGTCATCTTACGGAAATCACATATTCCCAAAATGTTCAGGTGTCGTCCATTAACTTCGCATCTCAATCCCCTCCTGGCCTCGTTGCTAGCGAGCGTTGTTACTTAGGGAGCGTTTGGATCCTTAGCAAGAACAGCTTATAGCATATACGGGCAAGGTTACGCGTTTGGAACTGTTAAAATATGTTAGCTTTTGTGGGCCAGCTAGCTTGGGTGGGCTAGAAAAACCTTGCTAGTTCAGGAGAGCCAGATCGGCTCGCTTCCGACAGCAAACTTCGCGTAGTAGTAACATAAAATAGTAACATATTGTCACGCCCAATATGCGATACTATCCTAAAGAGACTCAAAGGTCCCACCAAGGATAGAACCGCATATTGAAACGCTTTTGCAAGGTGGATATCATTACATCAACACTACATAATAGATGGGGATACATACAAGAGGCATACAATGCCACACGAATACAACATCATCTTACATAAGAGCACCATCCGACTATGGATGAAACACAAACAGAAACTCAAACGACATCCAACCTGCTAACCCAGGCTGCCAACCTGGAACCTATCCAATGATCGAAGAAGAAGCAGAAGAAGAACTCCAAAACGAGGAATATCGCTCTCGCGTCTAGATCATCGCGAAACCTGTACCTGCAACTGTTGTTGTAGTAATCTGTGAGCCACGAGGACTCAGCAATCCCATTACCATGGGTATCAAGACTAGCAAAAAGCTTAATGGGAACGGAAGGGGTAAAGTGGTGAGGTTGCAGCAGTGACTAAGCATATATGGTGGCTAACATACGCAAATAAGAGCGAGAAGAGAGCAAGCGGAACGGTCGTGAAGCTAGCAATGATCAAGAAGTGATCCTGAACTCCTACTTACGTCAATCATAACCCAAAACCGTGTTCACTTCCCGGACTCCGCCGAGAAGAGACCATCACGGCTACACACACGGTTGATGCATTTTAATTCGTATCTGGTGTCAAGTTATCTACAACCGGACATTAACAAATTCCCATCTGCCATATAACCACGGGCACGGCTTTCGAAAGTTTAAACCCTGCAGGGATGTCCCAACTTAGCCCATGATAAGCTCTCGGGATCAACGAAGGATATACCTTCTCCCAGGAAGACCCGATCAGACTCGGAATCCCGGTTTACAAGACATTTCAACAATGGTAAAACAAGACCAGCAAAGCCGCCCGAATGTGCCGACAAATCCTGATAGGAGCTGCACATATCTCGTTCTCAAGGCACACCAGATTGTCCAAACTTCCGGTAGGCGAGCCCAGAGTTGCCCCTGGTGGCCACCGGCGGCTGTCAGGTTGGACCAACACTCACGACGAGCACTGTCCCGGGGGGGGGGGTAAATAATGATGACCCTCGGGCTCCAGAAACCCAAGGGAAAAAGGGCTAGGTGAGGCAAATGGTAAAACCAAAGTTGGGCCTTCCTGGAGGAGTTTTATTCAAAGAGAACTGTCAAGGGGGTCCCATAAATCACCCAACCGCGTAAGGAACGCAAAATCAAGGAACATAACACCGGTATGACGGAAACTAGGGCGGCAAGAGTGGAACAAAACACTAGGCATAAGGCCGAGTCTTCCACCCTTTACCAAGTATATAGATGCATTAATTAAATAAGAGATATCGTGATATCCCAACATAATCCTGTCCATCATGGAGCAATCTTCAACTTCACCTGCAACTAACAACGCTATAAGAGGGGCTGAGCAAAAGCGGTAACATAGCCAAGCAATGGTTTGCTAGGAAGGGTTTCAAAGGTTAGAGGTTCATGGCAATTTGGGAGGCTTGAAGAGAAAAAGATAGGTAGCGCAGCAAAGTGATAGAACGAAGCAACTAGCATAGCAATGATAGTAGTGAGATCCAGGGTAGCGGTCATCTTGCCTGAAATCCCGCAAGGAAGAAGAACGAGTCCATGAAGAAGATGAACGGATGAAGCCGAACCAAGCGTAGACGAACGAATCCTCACGATCGCAACGAAACGGGAACTATCGAGAAGAAGCACACAACATAGTAAACACACCACACATAAACAAGACATGATGCACAACAAGTATGATGCAAGACAAGACTATATGAATCTACTCATGGCAAGAGATGATGCAAATAAGAGCAACACATCAAGGCAAGTTTAAATGAGGCCAGAAACAACATATAACAATTCCGGTAAGTCCTCATATGCAAATTTTGAAATTGGTCCAGATCTGAATAAACCTTATGTTCAAGTTGTTAAACAACAAGTTAAGATGCACCAAGATGATCTACATGAAATTCTAGTCAAGTTACATATAAAGTTCATTAGATTGTGAGCTACGGCCTAGAAGATATGAGCAAAACAAGTTAAACATGGCATTGATGCAAAATGCATACAAACATCAAGCAAACACCTCAAAACAAGGATGCAACATGATAATATGAAGCTACATGCAAAATCAAGCAAGTTTCATATAGAGCACACTCAAAACGGAGCAACGGTTCAACACATACACTCTATACAAGTCATAACAACAATCTGTCCAAAACAACAACTAGGCATCTTGCAAGCATCAAAACAACATGCTACATCACCCCAACATGAGAACAAAAGGCATGGACATGATTTATAGGTAAAGCATAACAAAAAATGAACACTGAGCTATCTCCATAAATCACTAGAACATCCTCAAAAAGACATGGCAAGACTGCATATAATAACAGTTTCAGACTTGGCAGAAATAACATCAGGTTGCAATGTTTAGAGCTATCAAAAAAACATGCTACAGGAACTTATCATAGAAACTTAAGGCATGGCATGGTACTACTAAATGCATAGAACAAAAGTCCCTTACTGACCATGAGCCAAAAAGGATCAGAAGATATGATGACACCCATGTAAACATGGCAAATTATATGACAGATTCATACATGGCAGAAACAACGATAAGTAGGCATGTTGGTGAGCTTGTACCACTCACCACCGAGAATTACATGGCATGGCAAGGCAACCAACAGTAAGAATACATGTTTGTGAAGCTAAGAATGGCAAGATCAAGTTCATAGGGTACATGGATCACTAGCAAAACACATGGCAAAACTGACTTAATGTTAACAGGCTGACAGCAACATTATTTAGCAACTTTGGAGCAAGATAACAACAAGCTACAGCAGGCTATAAATGCAACCAGGGGCATGGATGCATAGAGCATGACATGTATAACAAAACATCCTTAGTGAACATCTCCAGATTATGCATAGAATGACTTGTAGCAGCAGGTTTACATAGCATCACAAAATAAAAGATTCAGCCTAGCAAAACAGTAGCAGCAAGTACCCTACTTAACAAGCTTGATGCACTCAGTACAAGACTCACAAAAATACATGGATTGCACCTCTGTAAATATTGCATGATGTAGTTCAAAATACATGTAGAGCTAATGCTCATAGGATGCACACATCAAATGCAACAAAAATGACAAATCACCAAGTTATAACAGTTTCAGCAGATTAACATCATATAGCACTCTTGCAATGATGATTAGGGCATCAAGATGATCTCAAACAAGCACGGAACAATGAAATGAAATGTAGAGCATCTCTCAATGAACATTTTTATATATTACACGCACGCAACGGAGCAGTATGCAGCAAGTTATGGCATGGCAAAGGATGCATTAGAATGTCAAGGACTTGGTCAAATTTACGAAAAAAACAGAGATGAGCGGGATTGACTAAATGACGCTCGGGGCGGAGGATTGGGCCGGAGGGGAGCTCACCTAATGGGCCAAAGCCCAGGATGGGGAGGCCGGTGGCTGGGCCGGGGAGATGGGCCAGCGGGGGGGGGGGGGGCGACCCACGTGCGGAGGAGCTCGGCCTCCTCCTCGATCCCTCCTGGATCGGGCAGGGGCGGCGGCGCTACTCCGCCAGGGCGGGTCGGCGCTCCGGCGGAGGCGGGCGCAGTCGCCGACGGGCGGCGCAGGCGCGGCGGCGGAGGCGGGCGCGGGCCACGGGACAGCGCGCACAAGCGAAAGGGCGGCAGCAGATGGGATCCGCGGCGGGGCGAGGTCGCGGCGGTGGCGGCCGAGGTCGCCGGCACCAGGAGGCGAGGTGGCGGCGACGGAACCGGGGGCGGGCTCGGGCACCGCGGGCGAGGAAGGAGACGGCGGCACGGGATCCAGGTGGCGGGGTCAGGCGCGCGGGCCGGGAGGGCCCGATCCGTGCCCCGGCGGGCCGCGGTGGCTGGCACGGTGGGGGAGGAGAGAGAAAGGCGGCAACGCTGACATGGCGGGCGTCGATTGGGCGAGGGGGCAATGGCGGACATGTCCGGCGGCGCGGAGGGGAAATGATCTAGGGTTTGCCCAAAATTTCAGGGAAGGGGACTAATTTATAGATTTTGGGAGCTAGGAGAGTCCAAATGGGGTGCGGTTTTCGCCCACACGATCGTGATCGAACGACCGAGAGCATGGAGGGGGTTTGGATGGGTTTTGGGCCACTTTGGAGGGGTGTTGGGCTGCAACACAAAGAGGGCTTTTACGGTTACCCGGTTAACCGTAGGAGTATCAAACGACCTCCAAATGGCACGAAACTTGACAGGCGGTCTACCGGTGGTATACCAAGGCCGCTTGGCAAACCTCAGGACATTCCGAGAACATTTAACACCCGCTCACGAAAAGAGACAAGAAGGGGAACGCCGGAGGGCATAGGAGTGCCGGATTGCAAAATGGACAACGGGGAAAAAGCTCGGATGCATGAGAAGAACACGTATGCAATGCAATGCACATGATGACATGACCAAATTCAACACGCAAGAAAATGACAAGGCAACAACGGCGAATAACTGGCGGACACCTGGCGCATCGAATCCGGGGCATTACAACACTCCTCCACTAACAAGAGATCTCGTCCCGAGATCTTAGGAACGAGACGGAAGAGAAAGAGGAAGAGGTGAAACAAGAACTCAAGAGAAGAAGCAAAGAATCGCGAGCACACGAGAAGAAGAGAGGAACGACGAGAATGACGAGAATCGAAAGCTCACGGAATCAGATAGACTATGAAACCACTCCGGTTAGAACGAGATAAGAAACAAATAAGACTGAAAGGATTTAGGCAACACTCCGGCTGAAAATGGAAGGAATAGAACATGAACTTGAGAGGATGGAATGATACTTGATGAAGGCATGACATAATGCCTCTGGTAGAACTAAAATAGTGGAATGAAAAGAACCGATAAGAGAACAACAACTTCCACCACGAATGAATTTGATAGCCTCCTTAGAAGGAAAGATTTAACGGGGTTGCCAAGAAAATCAACAACAAAAGAATAAGTTTGTTGCGGACTTATGGAAAATCCTCTCAAAATTTGAGGTGAAACTGTGCCACAAGCAAATGCTTGAATAGCTGAGAAGAACGAAGAAATGCAAAACTCCACTTGAAAAGAATACGGAGAATTAATTGCACTTCGAGATGCGAGAAGAAAAGATACTTGAGCTTCGCCTACAAGAATCTTGATGAATACTTGTGGAAAGAATTAAATCATGAAGAACCACCGTGAAGAACTCCGGTAACAAAAGGATGATGAGATAGAATGAAGGATGAAATAATAAGATTAAAGCTTGCAATGAGTTAGATGGAGGTCCCGATGAAATGGCTGAGGAAATTTGAACTCCGGAAAAAAAAGATGAAAACATTTGGAACTAGAATTTATTCATCAAGAACAAACTCCGTAGGAAGGGATTAATCACTTGGATGAAATAAGAATAAGATTTATTGTATGCTTATCCTTCATCAAATTAAATTGATGACAAGCAATGGATTTTGCATACTACTTATTCTTCTTGAAAAGGATTGAGAAGTGACATATCGCAAACTTGAGAAGGTCTTCATGAACCACCGGTAGGATTGGAAAGAACGGATGAATTAAAATGATAATCAAGGAAAAAGAATCTTGAACGAACCACCGTTAGAAATGAAAATGAACGAAGAAAAGAGAAATAATCGCCAGGAAGAATTAGAAGAACCAATATGCTAGGGGGATTTAGATGCAAAAGAACAAAGAGATCATGAGCTGATTAAAGAACACCTGTACGAAGCACCGGGATAATTGGATAACGGTAGCTGAAATGTGAGGACGAAGAATTCTTCTGGAATGATGGCCTCTAGTGGAAAGAAATGGAAAAACAACTCCTGACATACTCCGGATGGGTAAGCAAAGGAATATCTGACAAATGGAATAATTCGCAAGGATAACATGAAGCTAGAACCACGAAACTTCGAGAGAACGAACAAGATTTTGAGGAAAAACTCTTCTTCGGTCTTCAAAAGACAACGAGAAACACCACTAAAATTATTAAGATACTCCGGGAGAATGAAAACCGAAGAGGTTGAGCCCACAACGAAAAGAATTTGAATGAGATCTTGGAGAAGGCATGTGGCTGATGGAATCCATTCTTACGTCACACTTGAAAAGAATTGAGAATAACTCCGAGGGAATTAGAAGAGTCAGGTAAGATCCTGGGAAAAGACCTGTGGGTTAGGGCCCACTGAAGATAAAAACATCGTTGGAAAGGGATGTTGAGCAGATAGATGATGCACCGAAACAATTGAAATATTTGAATGAGGTGACCACCTCGAATTAATTGGAACACAGATGAATCTCCTGAGATGTCTTCCGAACTCCGGAATGATTGAATGGTGAGAGGCAACCGAGCAGGGAAAACACTTTGACCAAGGGAAAGAATATGATCAACACCGAAAAAAACTTGAATTGAATCCACCGGAGAAGAAAAGAGATGAAGAATGACGAACAAGACGAGAATTCACTGGTTGAAATAATTTATGAAAGACTGAAGAGGTTCCGCACGAATGAAATTGATGCTCAAAACAGACTCAGGCTCCGGGAAGAAGAGGGTTGGAGGGCGGGAAAACAAAGGCAACTTGGAAGGGGGAACCAACGAATATCTTGAAGAGAAAACACCGGTTGAAAGAAGGCAAAGGCTTTACACGAGTAGGATGGATACTCGATTACGGACTCCAGCTCCGAGATGAAAAGGGGTGGGCGGGTGGGAAAAAGAAAACAACTGAGGATAGAGAAACAACTTCATTGAGAGCAAACTGAGGATTGAACTTGCAAAGATGAAGAGGGTCGAGTCAACTTGACGAGAAATGCACCGGATGAAAAGAGATGAGAACCAACGACCGAAAAACCAACTACGTGATCCTAAAGAAAATTTGAAGTGGAAGAGGAGTAATTGAAAACACCTATGTCAAGATTCCTTACCAGAGCGACGAAGGGGCTGAGGAGTAAAAAGAATTCCTACTCTCCGACATAACTAGACTCCAAAAACAGTTTTCTTCTAGACTCAACAACGACCAAACTACACAATCAATCAAGGGGGCTCCTAAGGGTCGGTCGAGGCTCTGATACCAACTTGTCACGCCCAATATGCGATACTATCCTAAAGAGACTCGAAGGTCCCACCAAGGATAGAACCGCATATTGAAACGCTTTTGCAAGGTGGATATCATTACATCAACATTACATAATAGATGGGGATACATACAAGAGGCATACAATGCCACACGAATACAACATCATCTTACATAAGAGCACCATTCGACTACGGATGAAACACAAACAGAAACTCAAATGACATCCACCCTGCTAGCCCAGGCTGCCGACCTGGAACCTATCCCCTGATCGAAGAAGAAGCAGAAGAAGAACTCCAAAACGAAGACCATCTCTCTCGCGTCTAGATCATCGCGAAACCTGTACCTGCAACTGTTGTTGTAGTAATCTGTGAGCCACGAGTACTCAGCAATCCCATTACCATGGGTATCAAGACTAGAAAAGCTTAATGGGAACAGAAGGGGTAAAGTGGTGAGGTTGCAGCAGCGACTAAGCATATATGGTGGCTAACATACGCAAATAAGAGCGAGAAGAGAGCAAGCAGAACAATCGTGAAGCTAGCAATGATCAAGAAGTGATCCTGAACTCCTACTTACGTCAATCATAACCCAAAACCGTGTTCACTTCCCGGACTCCGCCGAGAAGAGACCATCACGGCTACACACACGGTTGATGTGTTTTAATTCCTATCGGGTGTCAAGTTATCTACAACCGGACATTAACAAATTCCCATCTACCACATAACCACGGGCACGGCTTTCGAAAGTTTAAACCCTGCAAGGTGTCCCAACTTAGCCCATGATAAGCTCTCACGATCAACGAAGGATATACCTTCTCCCAGGAAGACCCGATCAGACTCGGAATCCCGGTTTACAAGACATTTCGACAATGGTAAAACAAGACCAGCAAAGCCGCCCGAATGGGCCGACAAATCCTGATAGGAGCTGCACATATCTCGTTCTCAGGGCACACCGGATTGTCCAAACTTCCGGTAGGCGAGCCCAGAGTTGCCCCTGGTGGCCACCGGCGGCTGACAAGTTGGACCAACACTCACGACGAGCACTGGCCCGGGGGGGGGGGAAAATAAAGATGACCCTCGGGCTCCGGAAACCCAAGGGAAAAAGGGCTAGGTGAGGCAAATGGTAAAACCAAGGTTGGGCCTTGCTGGAGGAGTTTTATTCAAAGCGAACTGTCAAGGGGGTCCCATAAATCACCCAACCGCGTAAGGAACGCAAAATCGGGAACATAACACCGGTATGACGGAAACTAGGGCGGCAAGAGTGGAACAAAACACCAGGCATAAGGCCGAGTCTTCCACCCTTTACCAAGTATATAGATGCATTAATTAAATAAGAGATATTGTGATATCCCAACATAATCCTGTCCATCATGGAGCAATCTTCAACTTCACCTGCAACTAACAATGCTATAAGAGGGGCTGAGCAAAAGCGGTAACATAGCCAAGCAATGGTTTGCTAGGAAGGGTGTCAAAGGTTAGAGGTTCATGGCAATTTGGGAGCCTTGAAGAGCAAAAGATAGGTAGCTTAGCAAAGTGATAGAACGAAGCAACTAGCATAGCAATGATAGTAGTGAGATCCAGGGTAGCGGTCATCTTGCCTGAAATCCCGCAAGGAAGAAGAATGAGTCCATGAAGAAGACGAACGGATGAAGCCGAACCAAGCGTAGACGAACGAATCCTCATGATCGCAACGAAACGGGAACTATCGAGAAGAAGCACACAACATAGTAAACACACCACACATAAACAAGACATGATGCACAACAAGTATGATGCAAGACAAGACTACATGAAGCTACTCATGGCAAGAGATGATGCAAACAAGAGCAACACATCAAGGCAAGTTTAAATGAGGCCGGAAACAACATATAACAATTCCGGTAAGTCCTCATATGCAAATTTCGAAATTGGTCCAGATCTGAATAAACCTTATGTTCAAGTTTTTAAACAACAATTTAAGATGCACCAAGATGATCTACATGAAATTCTAGTCAAGTTTCATATAAAGTTCATTAGATTTGGAGCTACGGCCTAGAAGATATGAGCAAAACAAGTTAAACATGGCATTGATGCAAAATGCATACAAACATCAAGAAAACACCTCAAAACAAGTATGCAACATGATAATATGAAGCTACATGCAAAATCAAGCAAGTTTCATATAGAGCACACTCAATACGGAGCAACGGTTCAACACATACACTCTATACAAGTCATAACAACAATCTATCCAAAACAACAACTAGGAATCTTGCAAGCATCAAAACAACATGCTACAACACCCCAACATGAGAACAAAAGGCATGGACATGATTTACAGGTAAAGCATAACAAAACATGAACACTGAGCTATCTCCATAAATCACTAGAACATCCTCAAAAAGACATGGCAAGATTGCATATAATAACAGTTTCAGACTTGGCAGAAATAACATCAGGTTGCAATGTTTAGAGCTATCAGAAAAACATGCTACAGGAACTTATCATAGAAACTTAAGTCATGGCATGATACTACTAAATGCATAGAAAAAAAGTCCCTTACTGACCATGAGCCAAAAAGGATCAGAAGATATGATGACACCCATGTAAACATGGCAAATTATATGACAGATTCATACATGGCAGAAACAACGATAAGTAGGCATGTTGGTGAGCTTGTACCACTCACCACAGAGAATTACATGGCATGGCAAGGCAACCAACAGTAAGAATACATGTTTGTGAAGCTAAGAATGGCAAGATCAAGTTCATAGGGTACATGGATCACTAGCAAAACACATGGCAAAACTGACTTAATGTTAACAGGCTGACAGCAACATTATTTAGCAACTTTGGAGCAAGATAACAACAAGCTACAGCAGGCTATAAATGCAACCAGGGGCATGGATGCATAGAGCATGACATGTATAACAAAACATCCTTAGTGAACATCTCCAGATTATGCATAGAATGACTTGTAGCAGCAGGTTTACATAGCATCACAAAATAACAGATTCAGCCTAGCAAAACAGTAGCAGCAAGTACCCTACTTAACAAGCTTGATGCACTCAGTACAAGACTCACAAAAATACATGGATTGCACCCCTGTAAGATGGCATGATGTAGTCAAAACACATGTAGAGCTCATGCTCATAGGATGCACACATCAAATGCAACAAAAATGACAAATCACCAAGTTATAACAGTTTCAGCAGATTAACATCATATAGCACTCTTGCAACGATGATTCAGGCATCAAGATGATCTCAAATGAACATGGCACAATGGAATGAAATGAGAGCATCTCTCAATGAAACATTTTGATATATTACACGCACGAAACAGCAGTATGCATGAGTTATGGCATGGAACAGAGCATAAAATTATGACTTGTCAATTTACGGGACTTAAACATAATGACGGATTGATTAAATGACACGCGGCGAGGGATTCGGGGCTCACCTCGGGAAGAGCCCAGGATGGGGGGCGTGGATGTGGCCGGGGAGTGGGCTGGAGAGTCGTCCGACTGCGGAGTGAGCTCGGCCGGCTCCTCGATCCCTCGTGGATCGGGCAGGGGCGGCGGCGCTAGTCCGGCAAGGCGGGGCGGCGCTCCGGTGGAGGTGGGCGCGGTCGCCGGAGGGCGGCGCAAGCGCGTCGTCGGAGGCAGGCGCGGGCCGCGGGGCGGCGCGCACAGGCGAGAGGGCGGCAGCGGATGGGATCTGCGGCGGGGCGAGGTCGCGGCGGTGGCGGCCGAGGTCGCCGGCACCGGGAGGCATGGCGGCGGCGGCCGAGGTCGCCGGCGCCGGGAGGCAAGGCGGCGGCGGCGGAACCGGGGGCTGGCTCGGGCGCCGCGGACGAGGAAGGATACGGCGGCGCGGGATCCAGGTGGCGGGGTCGGGCGCGCGGGCCGAGAGGGCCCGATCCGGGCCCCGGCGGGCCGGTGGCTGGCGTGGCGGAGGAGAAGAGAGAAAGGCGGCGGCGCTGACGTGGCGGGCGGCGATTGGGTGAGGGGGCGATGGCGGACATGTCCGGCGGCGGAGGATGAAACATCTGGCGGCGCGGAGGGGAAATGATCTAGGGTTTGCCCGAAATTTCGGGGAAGGGGAGCTAGGAGAGGCCAAATGGGGTGCAGTTTTCGCCCACACGATCGTGATCAAACGATGGAGAGCATGGAGGGGGTTTGGATGGGTTTTGGGCCACTTTGGAGGGGTGTTAGGCTGCAACACAAAGAGGGCTTTTACGGTTACCCGGTTAACCGTAGGAGTACCAAATGACCTCCAAATGGCACGAAACTTGACAGGCGGTCTACCGGTGGTATACCAAGGCCGCTTGGCAAACCTTGGGCCATTCCTAGAACGTTTAACACCCGCTCACGAAAATAGACAAGGGGAACGCCGGAGGGCATAGGAGTGCCGGATTACAAAACGGACAACGGGGAAAAAGCTCGGATGCATGAGATGAACACATATGCAATGCAATGCACATGATGACATGACAAAATGCAACACGCAAGCAAATGACAAGGCAACGACGGCGAATAACCGGCGGACACCTGGCGCATCGAATCTGGGGCGTTACACATATGCATGTTACTAGTCCAAGTTACTCACCTCTATGACCAGCCTAAGCAATGTAACCAAACACTCCTTACTATGCCTTGTTATCTCCCTCGGAAACCCAATGCATGGAGCGCAACTACGCGTTGATCAGTCAAGAAATCAAAGTCGGCTTGCATGCGAGTTAATACGTGGCCCTGCATGGTAGCTAAAATGGCATCTCTTAGTTGTCTGGATTAATTGTTGCGTTTAGAGACAGAAATCAGGGCTTTGATTGGAGGAATGATCGGTCAAGTTTCTCCTTCTCCTCCAATCTGCTTGCACCTTGGTCCCGCTGCACCTTCTAACGTGACTTATTACACCTAGACGGAGGGAGTCATACGAGATACAGTGGCACAGTGACTTAGGTCGAATACAAGTGCCCAAAATTGTGTGCATGTTATAATAAGGATTCACTTAAAATAGTACGTGAGCGAACAAAGGGATCAATTGGACAGTGTCCCGAGCAGTAGCGATGTGAGGTAAGATACATCGCTGGCGCTTTTATTTTTTCTTATTAATTTGTTTGTTTCATCCTCTGACTGGTGGGACCCAACGTACTACATGGAGAGAGGTAAGGTGACTAAGGCTGCATTATTTCTGCACCACTGTGGATAGTCTTACCACCAAAGCCACATGACACGATTATGATTTAAATCCCAATGACTCCCACACAAAAAAACACGGCATGCTTGTCACACAAATGTAGGAACGTATAAAAGGTTATTTTCCTCTCGTTGAACATAACGGGAGGGTTGTGTAGCTGGTTAGCTTGTTCGCTCATCAAACTTGAGGTCTCGGGTTCGATAACTATACTTGAGCATAATTCGTGCCAGGAGGATTCTTTGACTGCTCAAAATGGATGGATACGGAGATATACGATCAGCTGCAGCCTCGGCGCTTGTTTTCTAGGGTTTGCACTCTTCACACTCTCTTCAGTATATATATACACGCTGGAGCCTCAACGCTTGTAGTTGCTCTCTTCACACTCTCTCACCCTCTCCAGATCTAAACAAGACTTCGTTGGCCTCTCTCTCTCCTCTCACCGCTGGTCTGCTTGTAGTTGCTCTCTTCACACTCTCTCACCCTCTCTAGATCTAAACAAGACTTCATTGGCCTCTCTCTCTCCCCTCACTGCTGGTTTGCTTGTAGTTGCTCTCTTCACACTCTCTCATCCTCTCCAGATCTAAACAAGACTTCATTGGCCTCTCTCTCTCCCCTCACTGCTGGTCAAAGAGCCGACAAGATCCGTCTGCCAAGAAGGGAAGGAGGCTTAACGCTGTCGCTGTCGGCGAGGGAGGGAATCCACTACCAACACAGCTATTCACTTTCACCCAGCAGCAGTGCGGGAGGGCCTCCGACCCCTTCTTCTTCGCCGCCATACATAGTGTGGGCTGAATGGCCTCCGGTCGCCCACCGAACCACACCCCAAGAACCTTAAGGTATAATTTACTTATTCCACATGCATTGCTCTAGCTGCATGTGTGCTTTTTCTGCTTCTACACTCGAATCTAGGTGTTGGATCAAACAGGAAAGTAGTGGGGAAAGTTGTATACCATGAATCTAGGACGTGGTTCAAAGAGGAAAGGAATGGGGGAAAGTAGTGGGAAAAGTTGTATAGCATGGATCTAGGACATGGTTCAAAAAGGAAAGGAAGGGGGAAAGTAGTGGGGAAAGTTGTATCGCATGAATCTAAGACATGGTTCAAAGAGGAAAGGAATGGGGGAAAGTAGTGGGGAAAGTTGTATAGCATAAATCTAGGACGTGGTTCAAAGAGGAAAGGAAGGGGGAAAGTACTAGTACAGACTGGCTATCCAGCACCTACGTTGGTCGAAAAGGGAAAACAATGACAAACGCAGTACGCACATCTGTAACGAACTGATCTTTTGTTTTGGGGGACAAGGCTGTAGAGTTTGAGCAGGACTAGATTTGCTGCGCTCACATAGGGAAAGGTGTCTAAAGATAACAAAACTGGGACCAACACAAATATGCTCCTTGGTTGTTTGTTCTTTGTTGCAACAGACTGTGCATCACCCCAGTACATCGGTAGATGCACATGGTGCTGGTGCGTCCACTGTCCCGTGCAACTCTTTAGCTGTTGTTAATCTAAGGCCCTGTTTGGTTAAAAACTCCCTAGTCCCTACCTGCTTGGTTCCAGGGACTAAACATGGACTAGAGGTTATTAAATGACATGCTAAAAGACCATGTTACCCCTAGTAATGAACTAATAGAGACAAGGTGCGATGCGTGGCAGGGGCAACTATTGGAAAAAGTCCCAAAAAGACTCTCCCTCGGGGTCTTCTTTCTTTAGTCCCAAATGCCCACTTTTAGTCCCTAAAAGTCCCTCCTGTTTGGTTTAGATGGGACTAACACGGAGTTTTTTTAGTCCCTCCACAAAAATGTCCCTGTAAACAAACACCCTCTAATAATGCCGCTGGAAAATTGATGCAATGCCACAGTTAAAAGCAAATTACATGTTTAACGAATTTTATTGTTAATATAATCTCTCTGTTAATATTAATCAATGCCACCGTTTGAGAAATGCTACTGTCTTGCTTTCTTTCCCATTTAGATAAGGTAGATGCTTCTTTTTGTTGGCTTCTGTGTCATCCACCGTTATTGACCACTAGTTGTTTCCTTTGCACCTCTGTGTAAACAGGGTTATCTACTTCACCTCGTTGCCATTGTGACCTTTTGTTGCACTGCACAAAACACTTTTGTTTTAAGAGTGTTTTGTGCAGTTCAACCAAAATGTCACACCGACAACGTTGCTTGATTGCTTGATCTTAGTGGAACTGCACAAGAGGAGATCTTACTTCCTATCCGTGTTGGCAAATTTGGTTCAGATCTTCTTCTTGTGAGTTGTTTGAATTCCGCGTCATGAGAGGTCAGTACTAGCCTTCTTTCACATGATTCTGCAGTGTGCTTTCATATGTTGTGCTACTTGTACGGTAATGTTGCTTGATTTTAGTGAACTGCACAAATGGAGACAAGACTTCCAATCTGTATGTGCACCGTAATATCCCATTGAGGTAAGATAAGGATATTTCACAACTGTTGGCCTGTATTTTGCCACTTTCATCAGAAAATTAATGTCATTGTTTAGTGCTATACTTGTGCAACCTAATTGACATGCCAAATCTTACATTGAAGGCGAAGCTTGTCTGTTATTGAACCAAGTGATGAAGGGGAAGAACAAGCGGAAGAAAAACAAAAATCAACTCCCGGTGCTGTAATGAAGCACTGGAACTGTGATGACACAAGTAATGATATAGTTTTGCATCTTAATTTATTGCTATGGCTGGAACGAGCAATTGTTTTGCCACTGATTTGATGCCACTCTTAATGTAATACGTAATTATCTCTACTTGTGCAAACAGGGATCTTCTTTGAAGATACCATATATTTTAGTGGAACTGCACAAGAAGATGTTGGAAACATTAAACTAATCGAGGAGTATATAGTAAGCATGGCCACCACAGTAGATAGCAACAGATGGTTCCGGAGAAGTGCTTCATCTGTATGCTCTACACAATAAGCCTCCTGACAAAGGTTGGTACTCGCCCACTGATTTCATCCATATGATTGAGCTTTGTCATCTCTATTGGTGTTGTGCTACTGTTTAGATACTGTCATCAAAAAGTGGTATTGTCCTTGAGAAGTGCTTCATCTGTGCTGTTTTAAATATTTCCTTTCCTTTTTTTCGAGCAAACAGGGATGCTAGCATTTAGTTGTCCTCTTGTCTTTGCACAACAGGATCATCCTCCTCTGAAGAAGAATATGGAGTACGTGAAGTGACTAGTTCCGATTATGCCAGGATGAAGAAGCCCTGTCTATCTTCTCATCAGAAGGAGCAGTTGAAGGATGGTTACATTACCCCTCACAAGACCAAACTAACTTCAGCTCAGAAGGACTGACAAATCTCCATTTTCTTGCTGTGATGCGCGAGTACAATGTTGTTCTAGGATTCTTTCCGGTGAGTTCCATTTTTCTAAAAGTGTGCTCTACATGGACCATGTAGGTGCCTGTTTAAACTGTCAATTCATAGTACAGTTTGCTTTATACTAATCACTTTTTTGTATTTGTGCAAACAGGGGTGCTCAGCTTGATTTCAATGGGAACTGCACAAAATGTTCATGAATACATCGAATCATTCATTTCCACCACAAGAAAGGAGGTGCCGCGCGAATTTGGTTGATTTTGGTGGAACTGCACAAGAAGAATAGCTGGTTTATTTAGCACGAGGTGCCATGTCAATGTCCGAACTGATGGCAAACCCTGCCCATTCCACAATCGTAGGCATTTGATATTTTGGAATGGGACAACCTTGTCAAATTTTGCTCATTGATTTTAGCAAGAAGACATGCGTTTGGTATTTTCGAATGGGACGCCCTTTGCTGTCAGCGGCGTTGATCCATTTTTTCTTTAGTTGTGAAGTAAATATTGGCTCTAACATGTGAATCACTGAGATGCATAATCATCGATTGTTTTGAATGTTCTCTATGAATTGCCAGGCTTGTGTGTTTGATTGCAATGTACAGGAACGCTAAAAAGCTGCTCAAACTCTTTGTACTCCTTCTGTTCCTTTTTACTTCGCACATTGTGAAAGTGCATACTTTTTTCTATAAGATTGGTCAAAGTAGAGATACTTTGACTGCAGACAAAACTTGTATGCAGACTAGAAAGGACCGGAGGGAGTACATGTGAAACTGCTGCAAACGAGGTGATCACCTTGGGAATAATGCTAGTACGTATTGTTTTGCATGTTCATCCAATGCCAGTGATACAAGAATTCGAACTAATCGAAATAAATTCATTCATACACGGTAGGATTTCATATAAACACGCTAGATTTCATTACATTTCATACATTCTTCAACTAAAAAGGGGTGCACTGGAGGTATAATTAATTAACCAAAGCTACCCACCTGTGTCCGGCTGAGCCGAAAAGAAGCTTCAGTGACTTAACTGCAGGTGCAGTTGCATAACTGACATGTGGCCCAGATGCTTCTTGGGCCCACGTGTCAGTCAGCCAATTGCACCAGCAATTAAGTAGAAGCAGCGTCCTTCTCCAACACAGCTCTCCGACTCCACGTCGCCGCCAAGAAGCTAACTGGCCGTCAGTGGTCAACCCGCCTAGCTTGTCATAGCGATTAGGGCAACTAGGAGCCTAATGATCAGGATCCCCACATGAGAAACAACTTTCTTCTTATCATTCTTCTCCTTGAAGTTCGTGTGTTGCACAACCTTGTTCTTCCCATCAAACTTTGCATTACCATCAAACTTGCCCTTGTTCTTGAACTTGTGGGGCTGGAAGTTCTTCTTCTGTACCAGATTGGCACTAGATCCTCCCAATTCCTCGAGCACACGTGTCCTTTGCTCTCACCTTTTCTTCCACATCAAGAATGCCAATGAGATCCACGAAGGAGGAAGCTTAGTGATGATACCTCCAGCAACAAACTTGTCCGGTATCATACAACTGAAGTGCTCAAGTTCTCTAGCAAATGACAGATCTCATGAGCTTGCTCAACCACGGAGCACTCTTCAACCATCCTGTAATCATGGAATTGCTCCATGATGTATAGCTCAGTGCCAGGAACCGGAGGGTAGCAGCGGTGGCCTTACTTGGACCCGAGCAGCGGCGACCTACCGTGTTCTACTCTTCCTCGTTTTCTGTGTGGCGCGGCCTCATTGGTAGCGGGGCGGGCCCTCGGCGGAGCTAGCGATGTCCTTTGTCTCGTTGCCAGCGGGTGGCGCCTCGGCGGAGCGGGGGAAATCCTCCCCTCGTTGCCGGTAGGGTGGGGCCTCGGTGGAGCCGGCGGTGTCCTCTGCCTCGTTGTTGGCGCCGCGGGGCCTCGGCAGAGCAGGGCCTCGTCAATTTCAGCGGAGCGGGGACTCGTCGGAGCCGGCATTGTCCTCTACCTCGTCCTCGGTCTCGCCAAACAGTGCCTTGCCCGCTTCATCGCCCTCTTTGTAGGCAGCCGCAACCTCTGCCACCTGCATGCGGTACCGCCAGCGCTCGGGGCGGCCCTCGCGGGCGGAGTGGTATGAGTCGTGCAGTGCCTCCTGCTCCGCCCGCTCCGCGGTGATCTGCTCCTCCGCCTGCAGGTGCTCCTGGAGGAGATGGTGGTTGTAGGCGGCGTCGGCCTGCGCCTCCCGGAACTGCTCCTCACGCTTCTGCCTCACCGTGTCCGTATATTGGGCACATGCCTCGCCGATGGTCATGGTGCAATGCACCAGCAAGGATGGCGCGGAGGAGGGGGTTGGCGCCGGATCATCGACTACCTTGTTCTCCATTGGGACGTTGTCGTCCTCCGACTACCTGCCGGCCAGCTAGTCGACAGCAATGGCTGCCATCTCCTTGTGGTCCGTCGTCCGCCCGTCCAGAAGAGTGCTGGAGCGTGAGGAAGCCATGGTGGGCAGTAGTGGTGTGGACAAGAGAAAGGGAACGGATGCGGATGACTGCGGCTATGGCCGGCGCAGCAGTTTATATAGCAATGGTGGGCGGCGGAGGGACGGACGTGTGGCGCCGGAGTAGCCGCCTCGGCAACCGCGTAGCATTAATGTGGGCGGCAGAAGGACGGACGGATGACACTTGTGTCGTTTGAAGGCGGAGCAATCACCTGCACCGGGAAGCGGGGCGGGTGGCGCTGACCATTTCGGGCGGAAAGCGCGCGTGGGCAAGGGAGGCGGTCTGGGTGGGCCAGGGCAGTCAGACTCGTGCTTGACAGCGGGTCGGTCTAGCAGCCGGACATGCTGGCTCGCCAGCTAGCTCACTGAGCTGAGCGACAACAATCAGACGATGGACGTAGCTTCCGACCAGGAGCCGGCGCCACTGTGTAAGCTGGTTCATGCCGTGTTCACCATAGAGCAGGTGCGGCCGCACTTCGACGCCCTAATGGCGGAAGAGCTACCAGTGCAGGAGGACCTGTGCTGCAACCTCCGTCTCCTCGACGAGCACCTGTGAACAAACGAACGACAATGCCGTTACGGACATGTGGCCCTATGATCCTGGCTTCCTGAATGAGCAGTGGGTGCTGTATCAGACCATCCGTAGGGCCCGCGAGGCCCTCTTCGTTGTCCTTTGAGTTGTTGCACTGGCTGTGGCGCCGCCATCTCGTGTTGTCAACATGGTCAACGGACATGAGGATGAGGAGATGACTTTACTTGGAGAGGATGACAGTGGGGACCCACCAGGGCCATAGCCGCACGTACGCAAGTGCCTCCTTATTAGTATATAAAACTATATTTTTTTGCTTCCTCCTGGTTTCCTGACATCATGGTCCCACACCATTGTCAACCTATGTAGTCAATAAACGAGAGAATTGCACAAGAAGCGGCCGACAGCTGGGACCAAGCAGCTCGAGCAGTATTTGTGTTTTTGAGGTGTGAGCACTGCAGAGTTTTTCTTGAGCGATGTTTAGCCCAGATATTAATTTTTCTCCTCTGAACAACAACGAAAACATCGCTGCAGCTATTAACTGGGCGGGCTGTGGCCCGTCTAGCCCAGGCCAGATATCCAGCCCAGATATTAATTTTTTTCAAGCTGAAAATGGCTAGCCCAGCTATACTTTTTTTAGGAATACCCAGGCAAGGTCAAGTTGTTATTCTCCGCCCCGCTGGGCTGCAAATCTTTCCTAGGAGGGATGCATTAGGCTTAACAAGAAAATGGGCTTTAAGAAATAATAAATGGGATGTAATTATAAAAACTGGGCAGTAACTATAAAAAATGCACCAAACACGTAATTACTTTATAAAATATTATTTTTGGATATTGAAAATTTTAATTTCATTAATTGTTGCGAGCGCAATGTTTCGTTGGATTTTTACGTAATATAAATTTATATTGAAATTGTATTTAATCTGACTAGAAATTTCGGGATAAAAATATTTCGGATCCCATCAAAATGTGGGAAATTTTATTGAATTCTGTTTTGAACGGTTGGTTGAAATGGGCTGTACTTTTAACAAACTGTAAATGGGCTGTAGTAAATTCCATTAGAATTCAAAAATTGGCTGCACATTCTTACAAATCTCAAATGGGCTATAAGTTCTCTGCCACACACTTGTGGCCTTACTAAGTTGACGCGTCCCCTAAAAAAAGAGAGTTGACGCGTATGCAAGGCTTTGTCAACTTATAGTCAACACACGGTTCTAGCAGCAGCGGCCGTTGGATGTCCATCCAACGGATGCCGTGCTTCTTCTTCAATCTCGGATGTTCTAGCTTCACCCGCCCAAAAAATGATTCCTCCCCCTGATATCTTGGGCGCACCGTTTTGGAAGCAGACCTATGGGCCTACTAAGTTGACGCGTACCAAGGGCTTTGTCAACTTAGTCAATATAAACAATTCTAGCTGCAGTGACCGTACGATGTCCATCCAACGACCGTCGTGCTTCTTCAACCTCTGGTCTTCTTGCTCCAGCCGCCCAAAGTAGCGCCGGTCATGCCGCCTGCTCCTGCCTCCCGTGGCCGGCTGTGCTGCCGCGGAGGCCTCACCGCCCCCTACTACACCCACCGCTGGCCAGGCCATCCCTCCACTCACCCACACCCCCTGTTATTCTGCGGCGATGGTAGCCTCACACTGCAACCGAACCAGTGAACCCTCGTACTCCTCTCCGCGTGGGTATCCACTACCGCGTCTTCGCCGGCTCCGCGCCGTCCCCTTCCTAGGCCTCGCCGTCGTCCACCGTCGTGTTGCTCTGGGCGCGGCGTGGTCAATGTGGTCAATGACCGACTTCCATCGGAAGAGTACTGTACATGGAGAGGCTGACAACTGGGTCCACGACATCCGCAAGGAAGTGCCTCCTTATTACGCGCAAAATAATTATTCCTACACCTAACAGCGGGGAGCCACCGGACGGGCCACCATATTTCGCGAAAAAACATTCCCCTCTGACTGCTGGGACCCACCAGCTACATCTTCGCACGTAGAAGTGCGTCCGGGCAAAAACACGATTCGCCCCCTGACTGCTGGGACCCACCAGCTATATCTTCGCACGCAAGGAAGTGCTTGACAGTCGGGACCCACCTGGTCGAAGCGTACGTAGCGTTGTCATTCTGGTCGCGAACATGTACGTACATACTGGTCGATGTAGAGCGCGTACGTGTCGTAGTAGAGGCGCACATGTAGCATGTACACGTACGCACAGCGGCTAGTGTGCAAGAAAGAAAATATGGCCACGTACGTACATACGGGCGGGGTCTCGAATGCCTACTCGCGCATACTTATAGCCAGGGCTCGTGTACATGGCTGGGTCGGAACGGAGAAATAGCGTCGTCGTTGTTTTCATGGGGAGCCAACCGGCTGGGTCGGAATGGAATGCGTCATCATGTTCATCGGGAGGGCTTGGACGGAACAGCCGATGGAAACGAGGCCTGGCGTACTGCATAACAGAGGAAACAGCCTTGTGTTCGACCGGCCATGGTCGAAACGGGATCCTGTTCATCGGGAGGGGTCTGGCGTACTGCAAAACGGAGGAAACGAACCTCCTATGGTCGAAATGGGGGTCCTGTTCATCGGGAGGGGTGTGGCGTACCGCAAAACGGAGGAAACGGACTTGTGTTGGAGCGCTACGGTCGAAGCGGGGGTCCTGTTCATCGGGAGGGGTGTGGTGTACCGCAAAACGGGACTCCACGGGATACTGTTCATCTCGATCGTCGACCCCCTCCAGCCTCCACGGGCTACTATTCATCCACCGTCGACCTCCTCCAGCCTCCACCTGCGACTGTTCATCCACGGGCTCCTGTTCATCCAGCCTCCACCACGCGCTACTCCATCAGCTACTGTTGAACCAGCCCTCTCCATGGTCTCCTGTTCAACCACCCCTCCACGGGCTACTGTTCATCCAGCCCTCCACCGTCTACTGTTCATCCAGCCCTCCATGAGGTGGTCCTGTTCATCCAGCCCTCCACGGGGTCCTGTTCATCCAGCCCCAACTGGCTCGATCGATCGGGGTCCTGTTCATCCAGAGGCAACACCACGAGGGTCCTGTTCATCTACCCCCACCGGGAACTGTTCATCCAACCCCCTAGCAACGCTCACTGTTCATCCAGAGGTAGCATCGATGGGCTTCAGTTCGCAGCAGTAGCGAAGGAATTGCTCGATCAGGTTCAGTTAACAACCATCGATCGATCGCTCGGGTTCAGTAATGCGTAGCCTGCAGTGCAATCGCTCGGGTTCAGTTAGATCCCAACGCCTCGTATCCACGCGCGTGCGTGTATGAGAGAAACACGCATCGCTCGACCCCGACCACCCACCGTAACCGGGAGCACCCCGATATTTTCCTCGCCCTCGTTTCTACCACGGTTTTTTCAGTCATGGACAGCCCAAAGAATGTCATGCAGCTGCGTCTCCGGCCCTCCCAGGAGGAAAAGCCCATTTTCTGTCATGAATTTTTGTTATAGAAGTAGGAGCCCACCACATCTATGATGATACCGTGTTTTGTCACAATTATCGTCATAGAAGTGTCATAAGTATGACAGAATATTTTTTCGTTCGGCCCAAAATGTCACGGATGTGTCTTTTTTTTGTAGTGTATACCCATATCTGCTCAAATCATCTGTGAAGGTCAAAACATAATGATACCCGCTGCAAGCCTCAACACTCATCGGACCGCATACATCAGTATGTATTATTTCCAATAAGTCAGTTGCTCGCTCCATTGTTCCGGAGAACGGAGTCTTAGTCATCTTGCCCATGAGGCATGGTTCGCAAGAATCAAGTGATTCATAATCAATTGATTCCAAAAAGCCCATCAACATGGAGTTTCTTCATGCACTTTACACCAATATGACCTAAACGGCAGTGCCACAAATAAGTTGCACTATCATTATTAACTATGCATCTTTTGGCTTCAATATTATGAATATGTGTATCACTACGATCAAGATTCAATAAACCATTCACCTTGGGTGTATGACCATTGAAGGTTTTATTCATGTAAACAGAACAACAATTATTCTCTGACTTTAAATGAATAACCTTATTGCAATAAACATGATCAAATCATATTCATGCTTAAGGCAAACACCAAATAAAATTTATTTAGGTTCAACACTAATCCCGAAAGTATAGGTAGTGTGCGATGATGATCATATCAATCTTGGAAACACTTCCAACACACATCGTCACTTCACCCTTAACTAGTCTCTGTTCATTCTGCAACTCCCGTTTCGAGTTACTAATCTTAGCAATTGAATTAGTATCAAATACCGAGGGGTTGCTATAAACACTAGTAAAGTACACATCAATAACATGTATATCAAATATACCTTTGTTCACTTTGCCATCCTTTTTATCCGCCAAATACTTGGGGCAGTTCCGCTTCAAGTGACCAGTCCCTTTGTAGTAGAAGCACTTAGTCTCAGGCTTAGCTCTAGACTTGGGCTTCTTCACTTGAGCTGCAACTTGCTTGCCATTCTTCTTGAAGTTCCCCTTCTTCCCTTTGCCCTTTTCTTGAAACTAGTGGTCTTGTCAACCATCAACACTTGATGCTTTTCTTGATTTCTACTTTCGTCGATTTCAGCATCACGAAGAGTTTGGGAATAGTTTCCATTATCCCTTGCATATTATAGTTCATCACGAAGTTCAAGTAACTTGGTGATAGTGACTAGAGAACCCTGTCAATCACTATCTTATCTGGAAGATTGACTCCCACTTGATTCAAGTGATTGTAGTACTCAGACATTCTGAGCACATGCTCACTAGCTGAGCAATTCTCCTCCATCTTGTAGGCAAAGTGATTGTCAAAGGTCTCATACCTTTTGACATGGGCATGAGTCTGGAATACTAATTTCAACTCTTGGAATATCTCATATGCTCCGTGGCATTCAAAACGTCTTTAAAGCCCCGATTCTAAGCCGTAAAGCATGGTGCACTAAACTATCAAGTAGTCAACATATCGAGCTTGCCAAACATTCATAACGTCTGCATTTGCTCCTGCAATTGGTCTGTCACCTAGCGGTGCATCAAGGACATAATTCTTCTGTGCAACAACGAGGATAATCCTCAGATCACGGATCCAATCCGCATCATTGCTACTAACATCTTTCAACTTAGTTTTCTCTAGGAACATATCAAAAATAAAATGGGGAGCTAAACGCGAGCTATTGATCTACAACATAGATATGCTAATACTACCAGGACTAAGTTCATGATAAATTAAAGTTCAATTAATCAAATTACTTAAGAACTCCCACTTAGATAGACATCCCTCTAATCATCTAAGTGATCACATGATCCATATCAACTAAACCATGTCCGATCATCATGTGAAATGGAGTAGTTTTCAATGGTGAACATCACTATGTCGATCATATCTACTATATGATTCACGTTCGACCTTTCGGTCTCAGTGTTCCAAGGCCATATTTGCATATGCTAGGCTCATCAAGTTTAACCCGAGTATTGTGCGTGTGCAAAACTGGCTTGCACCCGTTGTATAAGAACGTTGAGCTTATCACACCCGATCATCACGTGGTGTCTCGGCACGACGAACTTTGGCAACGGTGCATACTCAGGGAGAACACTTGTACCTTGAAATTTTAGTGAGAGATCATCTTATAATGCTACCGTCAATCAAAGCAGAATAAGATGCATAAAGGATAAACATCACATGCAATCAATATAAGTGATATGATATGGCCATCATCATCTTGTGCCTTTGATCTCCATCTCCAAAGCACCATCATGATCACCATCGTCACCGACGCGACACGTTGATCTCCATCATAGCATCGTTGTCGTCTTGCCAACTATTGCTTCTACGACTATCGCTACCGCTTAGTGATAAAGTAAAGCAATTACATGGCGTTTGTATTTCATACAATAAAGCGACAACCATATGGCTCCTGCCAGTTGCCGATAACTCCGTTACAAAACATGATCATCTCATACAATAAAATATAGCATCATGCCTTGACCATATCACATCACACCATGCCCTGCAAAAACAAGTTAGACGTCCTCTACTTTGTTGTTGCAAGTTTTACGTGGCTGCTACGGGCCGAGCAAGAACCGTTCTTACCTACGCATCAAAACCACAACGATAGTTCGTCAAGTTAGTGCTGTTTTAACCTTCAACAAGGACCGGGCGTAGTCACACATGATTCAACTAAAGTTGGAGAAACTGACACCCGCCAGCCACCTATGTGCAAAGCACGTCGGTAGAACCAATCTCGGGTAAGCGTACGCGTAATGTTGGTCCGGGCCGCTTCATCCAACAATACAACCGAACCAAAGTATGACATGCTGGTAAGAAGTATGACTTGTATCTCCCACAACTCACTTGTGTTCTACTCGTGCATATAACATCTACGCATAAACGCGGCTCGGATGCCATTGTTGGGGAACGTAGTAATTTCAAAAAAAATCCTACGCACACGCAAGATCATGGTGATGCATAGCAAGGAGAGGGGAGAGTGTCGTCTACGTACCCTCGTAGACCGTAAGCAGAAGCATTATGACAACGCGGTTGATGTAGTCATACGTATTCACGATCGACCGATCCCAGCATCGAAGCTATGGCACCTCCACGGACTGCACACGTTCAGCTCGGCGACGTCCCATGAACTCACGATCCAGTAGAGCTTCGAGGGAGAGCTTCGTCAACACGATGCCGGGATGACGGTGTTGATGAAGTTACCGATGCAGGGCTTCTCCTAAGCACCACTACACTATGACCGAGGTGGATTATGGTGGAGAGGGGCACCGCACACGGCTAAGAGAGATCAATGATCAACTTGTGTGTCTATGGGGTGCCCCCTGGCCACGTATATAAAGGAGTGGAGGAGGGGGATAGGGCCGGCCCCTATGGCGCGACCTGGAGGAGTCCTACTCCCACCGGGAGTAGGATTCCCCCCTTCCCTAGTTGGACTAGGAGAGAAGGAAGGGGGAGAGAGGGAGGAAGGAAAGGGGGGGGGGGGCGCTGCCCCCCTCCTAGTCCAATTCGGACCAGAGGGGGAGGGGGTGCGCGGCCTGCCCTGGCCTCCTCTCACTCTCCAGTATGGCCCATTAAGGCCCATACAATTACCCGGGGGGGGGGGGGTCCGGTAACCTCTCGGCACTGCGGTAAAATACCGATTTCACCCGGAACCATTTCGATGTCCAAATATAGGCTTCCAATATATTGATCTTTATGTCTCGACCATTTCGAGACTCCTCGTCATATCCCCGATCTCATCTGGGGCTCTAAACTACCTTTGGTACATCAAAACACATAAACTCATAATACCGATTGTCACCGAACGTTAAGCGTGCGGACCCTACGGGTTCGAGAACTATGTAGACATGACCGAGACTCATCTCCGATCAATAACCAACAGCGGAACCTGGATGCTCATACTGGCTCCTACATATTCTATGAAGATCTTTATCGGTCAAACCGCATAACAGCATACGTTGTTCCCTTTGTCATCAGTATGTTACTTGCCCGATATTTGATCGTCGGTAGCTCAATACCTAGTTTAATCTCGTTACTGGCAAGTCTCTTTACTCGTTCTGTAATGCATCATCCCGCAACTAACTCATTAGTTACATTGCTTGCAAGGCTTATCGTGATGTGCATTATGGAGAGGGCCCAGAGATACCTCTCCGACAATTGGAGTGACAAATCCTAATCTTGATCTATGCCAACTCAACAAGTACCATTGGAGACACCTGTAGAGCACCTTTATAATCACCCAGTTATATATGTTGTGACATTTGGTAGCACACAAAGTGTTCCTTCGGTATTCGAGAGTTGCATAATCTCATAGTCATAGGAACATGTATAAGTCATGAAGAAAGCAATAGCAATATACTAAACGATAAAATGCTAAGCTAACGGAATGGGTCAAGTCAATCACATTATTCTCTAAAGATGTGATCCCGTTAATCAAATGACAACTCATGTCTATGGCTAGGAAACTTAACCATCTTTGATTCAACGAGCTAGTCAAGTAGAGGCATACTAGTGACACTGTTTGTCTATGTATTCACACATGTACTAAGTTTCCGGTTAATACAATTCTAGCATGAATAATAAACATTTATCATGATATAAGGAAATATAAATAACAAATTTATTATTGCCTCTAGGGCATATTTCCTTCAGCAAGATAAAAATGTCTGAATGGTCTTACTATGTATTTCGTCCCAGGATTTCTTGTCAAACATCCTACCTACCCTAACCAGGATCTGAACTTTGATAATATTCTTGTTCATCAAATGTTTATGCTTCACATTTCCTTTGGTGAAGCCTATCCCCCAAACTGTACTGTAGGGTACGACACCAAAGGCTTTTGAGTGGATTATGGACAGTGGATGCACTAACCACATGGCTGTTGATCGAAGTCTTCTTATGGATTCAACCCTATGTCCGTCTGACAAAAGTCACATCACATTTGCTGACACTAGTAAAAGCAAGGTATTGGGCCTAGGTAGAGATGCAATCTCAAAGGATCAACACATGGATAAAGTGATGCTTGTTGAATCCCTTGGTTTCAACTTAATGTCTGTAGGATAATATTTGTGTTATATGTAATGCTTATGTCCATGAGGAGAGAACACACTTGTTTTTTAGTGCAATTTCAACTGCAGGGTGTGGAATTTTCTTCAGATTGACTGGTCACAGGGATCTAACACCCAGGAGTGTGTTCATAATGCCAGAACCAGCTTTGGCCTTCCTTTCTTCTATGAGGTGATGCTCACAACAACATGGAATATTTGGATCTTAAGAAATGGGGGGATCTTTAGAGGGGAGCAGGCTAGATTTGCTTCTTGGAAATGTAATTTTGTACATGATATACTTCTGTTGGCTCACAGGCTCAATGCCAACATTAGAGCCCAGCTAATAGCTTGGGTCAATGCCCTTTTGTAAATATAGGTTAGCTTCAGCTTGGGTCAGGGCACTTTTGTACTTTTAGGTAAGTATTAGATAGGTGCTTTCTATTCTTTTGGCACTTTCTTAGTGCTTGTACTTTGTTGAACCTTTCTTTCTTTTCTAATAAATGGGCTATGGGGTTTTACCCCATAGTAAATATTCAAAAAAAATCTTAATGTCTGTCTCAATGCTTTGTGACTTGAATATGATTGTGATATTTGGAAAATATCGCTGCCTTGTGCTTATGGAATCTGACAAATCTCTAGTCTTCGAAGGGTATCGAGAGGATGATCTGTACATGGTAGACTTCTCAGCATGACCACAGTTGGCCGTATGTCTTCTAGGAAAAGCTTCAGAGTGCTGGCTCTAGCATCGGAGGCTAGGGCATGCGGTCATGAGGAACCTGTACACTCTCGCAAAGAAGAAGCATGTCATATGCATCGAGGGCGTCAAGTTCAAGAAGGATCATCTATGCAGTGCCGACGAAGATGGAAAGATGACTAGAGCCAAGCATCCCTCAAAGACAATCATGACGACGACATGTCCCTTCGAGCTACTTCACATGGACTTATTCGGCCCTACTCACTATTCTACCCTCACTACCACTGCTTGCCTCCATGGCTTCATTATAGTTGATGATTACTCAAGATATACATGGGTGCACATAATTCTCTACAAGACTGAAGTGCAGGATGTCTTTAGATGATTCGCTAATCACGCCATGACCAACTATGGCATTAAGATCAAGCACATCAGAAGTGACAACGGCACATAATTCAAGAACACCGGCCTCGACACTTATCTTGATACATTGGGCATCACACATGAGTTCTCGACTCCATACACACCTCAGCGTAATGGCATCATGGAGAGCAAGAACAGAACCCTCATTGAGATGGCACGGACGATGTTGATGAGTACAAGACTCCAGGGAAGTTTTGGCCTGAAGCTATTCATACTGCATGCCATGTCATCAACCATGTTTATCTTCACAAATTCTTAAAGAAGACATCATATGAGCTCCTGCCTGATAAGAAGCCAAACGTCAGCTATTTCATGCTAGGTGCTAGATCAAGGATCCACATCACACTTCAAAATTTGCACCGAAAGTACATGAAGGTTTTATGCTTGGCTATGGAAAGGAGTCTTCAACCTCTTTCACTTTAAAGTGGTTGAAACTGTGGATGTGTGGTTCGATGAGACTAATGGCTCGCAAAAGAGAGCACCTGCCAAATGTGCTAGATGAAGCTGCACCAAGTGAATCTATCAAGCTTATGGGTACTGGAGAAATCATACTGTCAGAGGCACAGGCTGAAGAGGAAATTATCATTTCTGCACCTAATCAGCCCGAAGACACTGCTCAGCCTGAAGCCAACGTTGAAGATGAAGACAATGATCAGCAAGAGCAAAATCTTCGTCTAGTTCATCCACGTGTTGCAAATGAAGTACAGATTGAGAAGATTATTGATAACATCAATGCACCTGGTCCACTCACTTGTTCAAGAGCAACACAACTAGCAAACTTCGATGGGCACTTTGCATTTGTCTTGATATCTGAACCCAAGAAAGTTGATGAAGCCTTCATGGAACCTGAATGGATTCAAGCTATGCAGAAGAACTTCAACAGTTCGAGCTGAACAATGTATGGGAACTGGTAAAGTGTCCAGATCCTCGCAACCACAACAACATTCTTCTGTACCAAATGGATGTAAAGAGTGCCTTCCTCAACGGCAAAATTGAAGAAGAAGTGTATGTTGCACAACCACATGGTTTTGAAGACCCAAAGCGTCCTGACATGGTATACAAGCTCAACAAGGCACTGTATGGCCTCAAACAAGCACCTCACGCTTGGTATGGCACACTCAAAGACTTCCTAAAGAGCAAAGGCTTCAAACCTGGTTCTATAGATCCACTCTCTTCATGAAGCCATATGATGGTGAACTGTTTGTATGCCAAATCTATGTGGATGACATTATCTTCGGCTGCACTGACAAGAGATACAATGATGAGTTTGGGCATATGATGCAAGAGCAATATCAGATGTCCATGACGGGTGAGCTGAAATTCTTCGTTGGTTTTCAAATTCGTCAGAAGAGCAATGACATCTTCATTTCACAAGAAAAATATCTCAAAGATTGCCTGAAGAAGTTTGGAATGCAAGACAAGGATACATGACACCAATGCCAACCAAAGGTCAATTGGGTCCCAACGATAATGGTAAAGAGTTCAATCAAAAGGTATACCGCTCCATGATTGGTTCTTTGCTCTACTTATGTGCATCTAGTACATATATAATGCTTAGCGTGTGCCTGATTCCAAGCGGCACCAAAGGAATTGCATCACTTAGCTGTGAAGCGAATTCTTTGATATTTGGCTTACACCCAACACTAGGATTATGGTATCCAAAGGGCTCAGAGTTTGATCTAGTTGGATTCTTAGATGCTGATTATGCTGGTGACAAGGTTGATCGCAAGTCCACATCAGGAACATGTCACTTTCTTAGACGATCTCTTGTTTGTTGGTCTTCAAAGAAGCAGAACTGTGTATCCCTCTCCACTGCTGAATCTGAATACATTGTTGGTGGATCTTGCTGCGCTCAGCTTCTATGGATGAAGTAAACCCTCAAGGACTATGGCATCCACATGAAGCATGTGCCACTCTAGTGCGACAACTAAAGCGCCATCAAGATCGCCAACAGTCCAGTTCAGCACTCGAAGACAAAGCACATTCAGATCCGTCATCACTTTCTCAGAGATCATGTCATGAAGGAAGATATTGATATCATTCACGTCAACACTGATGAGCAGTTGGCAAATATCTTCACAAAGCCCTTGGATGAGAAAAGGTTTTGCAAGTTGCGGTGTGAGCTAAAAATCTTAGAATCCTCAAACGTCCTGTGATTGGACACACATCCTAACGCTTATGCGTGTTGATGACTTAGATGTGCAACACACGAAGTAACGTATATCTTCAATCAATGAAGACATACACTCTAAGTGTGAATACATTAACGCGGAATTTGACTTCAGAGTGCCATGATAATTGTGCGCCGTGTCTGGGTCTAATACTTCCTATACGGTGGGTAATGCCACCACCAAACTTTCTCGAGGATTTTAGTTTGGCTTCATTATTGCATTATCTTCGCATTTGGTTTGTCTTCAACATTGATTTGTCTTCAAGATTTATCTTCACAATGATGATTTGATCTTTCTCTGACATATATACATATGCGTGTTCTATCCTCTACAACATTCACTTATAGCTATGTCTTCAAACTTGCCTGTTTCTGAACAAGTGAATGTGATCAGACCCTAACCCCTTCTGTGCTTCTTCCTCAAATTCTATCTATCTAGTCATATGCATTCTATTGAAACATGTCAAATGTCTTCACCGCGTCCTTGTCAGCTGAAGACGCCGATGCACACATTTAAACCTGCTTTTAATGCTATATCTCTTTTGCCTGAATACCGGAGAAGACAGAACGACCACACGACAAACCAAGCATGCGTGGGAACATGGAACAACTTTCAATGAGTTTCATGCACGCCACGTGTCCATCGTATGTGAACCGCCAGGGGCACCTGCGTAATTGCGTTGTGCATCCCTTTGCCTTATAAATACCCACCCCATGCGGTCATTATCTCCCTTCCATCTTGCTCAAACCCTAGCGCCACCGCTAGCTCGCATCGATGCCGGAGACAAAGCGCTTAGCTGCCACGACTTCTTCGACGCCGTCCTCACGCCGGCCGCGGACCTCGTCTTCTCCGCCGACTCCGTAGGTGTCTTCCGCTGCCAAGTTAGGGCGCGGGAGATTGGACTGCTCGGCTTCCTTCTCCGCCTCGTCTAGCAGTTCGTCAGTGGTAAATAAATCTCGCTTTTTATAGCCTGTTTGATCCGTCAAATCAATCCACTTCATCCAAAAGTGGTTTCTACACCTCCAAATTTGGATGTGTTTCTTTCTGCATCTCATATCATGCTAATAGTATTCACTTATGCTTCATAACTAGTTAGATTCCTCACGTGTACTTATTCATGGATTCGTACAAATTTGGAACCAACTCTCTTCAAATAAGTGAATGTCTTCGCACTATGAGGTCAATGTCTTCAAACTGATTTAACTTCAAAATCTTCTGAGGATGCATATGACCTCTCCCCTTCCCTCGCGTCACTAATGTTGTCACAGGTACATGTCCATGGGAGAATCCATTGGTTCTCATAGTCTGCATTCATTTGTAGAGTTTTTACAACATCATATTCACTCTCCTGAAGCTAGTTCTTGTCTAACCAGTAGACGGAAGCCTTTCATTGTTCTGAATCCAATTTGTCTGAATATCATGGCCATTGAGAAATCAGCAAGGAAGGGTGGCAGGCAGCACTGAGGCAATACAACTCTAGATCTGCCTCCGGATCTGTATGAACTATACAAGACAGATCCTGAGGAGAACTACAACCAGCGCAAGACCTGGATCCAATGGATCCGAAGATATTGGGAAGAATAGTGGTTCAAGTACAATTGCGTCACTGCTGAATATGCTGAGAAGAACGCTATTAAGTGCCCGTGGGGTGATATCCTTTACAAGAATCTGCAACCCAAGTCCAAGCCTGAAGCTATTGCCCAAGGCTTCTATCCTTGCATGGTTCATGGACCGCAACCTGAAAATGTTGACCCAACATCCTTGTTATGGTGTCGGGCCGACAATCTCTTCAAGCACAACTATCAGTTCACTAAGGAGTCAGCTGCATCGAATAGAAAAGCCTTCGGACTCAACTTCAACCCTAGTCCATCTTCTCCAAGGCCGAATGGCACACGTGACACCAATCCCAATGTCATCAGGCCCTTCAATAGCCTCGATGGGCTCCTCTCCCACATTGCTTCTCAGAGGGCCATAGTGGATCAGTCTGCTGAAGACGCTAACTCTGAAGAAGCGCCAGCACCACCAAAGCAGTAGAAGAAGAACAGCAAGAAGAAGAAGACAAAAGCTTCGAAGCCCTCTGCTACACCAACTACTTCACCCTTGAAGCCATTGAAGGCTGCACCTCCTGAACCCAGTGTGCAGTCTGAAGACTTGTCTCGTGTTTCCAAGAAGACCAAGAAGCCCATGAAGATTTCTGGGCATGGACTAACTCCTGCTGCTATTTTGCGCAATGAGGAAGACACCATTGATCTGTCAAGTGATGAAGATCTTGGTGATGAAGCTCTTGGTGATGAAGCTCTAGAGATGCTGATCAAGAGCAAGCAAGAGGCGGAGATCTTCAATGATCTTCCCCTCTTTGATGTTGATATATTGAACAACTTCATCAATGAATGGTTTGATGACCAGAGCATCAGTATTGATGACCTTCAGCTGCCAATGGACATCAGTGTCACTTTTCATGGAGCTATTGCAAATGAATTGGCCCTAGCTCAGAAAATCATCGAGCTCAAGAACAAGATTGATAATGAGAAGGCACATTTAAAGAAGCACATGGCCAAGCTCAGTGTGGCTGATGTACAAATCTTCAAGAAGATGTTGCACGATCTCAAGGAAGAGTTCCACAAGAAGCGTGAAGAAGCCAAAGGCTCACGCCAGCGCATGAAGTACTATGCGGAGAAATGTGTTCAAGCGCACAATGAAGCTGAGAAGGGAAAGGCTCTTGGGCGCCCTGGCATCGATCCCAGGATGGCTGCCAAGCAAAAGAAGAAGACTGCTGAAGCTCAACCCGAAGCTCAACGGCAGGAACGACCAAGCATAGTCTTCCCTGCCCGTATGACTGGCTCGAAGCCAAAGGTCACGTTAGCAGCTTCAGACATGAAGAAAACCAGGCATGCTGAAGCCGAAGCCAGAAAGAGGAAGCTCAAGGATACATCTGATGATGCTCCCTCCAAGAAGAAATTGAAGACAAAGTCTTCAAAGTCTTCAAAGAAAGAGCGTGCTGCTGCCCTAGAGCCCCTCATAGTGGAACCAATCTCAGTTGCTTTCCCTTCCTCTACCAACCAAGAACATCGTCTTGTGATCCATGAGCCTGCTTCCATAGAGGCTCATTGAGGGAGTCCCGGACTAGGGGGTGTCCGGACAGCCAAACTATCATCATCGGCCGGACTCCAAGACTATGAGGATACAAGATTGAAGACTTCGTCCCGTGTCCGGATGGGACTTTCCTTGGTGTGGAAGGCAAGCTTGGCGATACAGATATGTAGATCTCCTACCGTTGTAACCAACTCTGTGTAACCCTAGCCCTCTTTGGTGTCTATATAAACCGGATGGCTTTAGTTCGTAGGACGAACAACAATCATACCATAGGCTAGCTTCTAGGGTTTAGCCTCCTTGATCTCGTGGTAGATCTACTCTTGTAACACACATCATCAATATTAATCAAGCAGGACGTAGGGTTTTACCTCCATCAAGAGGGCCCGAACCTGGGTAAAACATCGTGTCCCTTGTCTCCTATTACCATCCGCCTAGACGCACAGTTCGGGACCCCCTACCCGAGATCCGCCGGTTTTGACACCGACATTGGTGCTTTCATTGAGAGTTCCTCTGTGTCGTCACCGATAGGCTCTATGGCTTCTTCGATCATCAACAACGACGCAGTCCAGGGTGAGACCTTCCTCCCCGGACAAATCTTCGTATTCGGCGGCTTTGCACTGCGGGCCAATTCGCTTGGCAATCTGGAGCAGATCGAAAGCTACGCCCTTGGCCGTCAGGTCAGATTTGGAAGTTTGAACTTCACGGCTGACATCCGCGGGGACTTGATCCTCGATGGATTCGAGACACAACCGAGCGTGCCGCACTGTCACGACGAGCATGATTTAGCTCTGCGGCCGGACAGTACCCTGGAGGCCGCACTCGAGCCCGCTTCGATCTTCAATTCGGAGCCGGCTGCATAGATCGAGGACGGATGGCTAGACACCGCCTCGGGGGCTGCAACCTCTACGGTGATAGAGCCGAACACTGACCTTGTCCCTCATGAAGCTCGCGGCTCTGAGGTGCCGAGACTCCTCGCCGGACTCTGAACCTCCCGCGCCCCCTCCGATCGAATCCGATTGGGTGCCGATCATGGAGTTCACCGTGGCGGACATCTTTCAACACTCACCTTTTAGTGACATCTTGAGTTTGCTAAAGTATCTCTCATTATCAGGAGAGCCCTGGCCGGACTGCAGCCAGGACGGTTGGGATGCGGACGACGAAGAAATTCAAAACCCACCCACCACCCACTTGGTAGCCACTGTCGACGATCTAACCGACATGCTAGACTACGACTCCGAAGACATCGACGGCATGGATGATGATGCCGGAGATGACCAAGAACCAGCGCCTACCGGGCACTGGAAAGCCACCTCATCATATGACATATACATGGTGGATATCCCAAAGGATGGGAATGGCGAAGGGGCAGCGGAGGATGACCCCTCCAAGAAACAACCCAAGCGCCGACGTCAGCGGCGCCGCTCTAAATCCCGCCATAGCAAGAATGAAGATTCCGGCACCGGAGATAATAACACCCCAGATAGTGCCAAAGATAACCCACTATAGCAAGATTCAGCACAGGAGGCCGGAGACGCCAGCCCTCATGAGAGAGCGGCAGAAGAAGAGGTAGAGGATTATATGCCTCCCTCCGGAGACGAGTTGAGCCTCGACGATGACGAATTCGTCGTGCCTGAGGATCCCGTCGAACAAGAGCGTTTTATACGCAGGCTTATGGCCACGGCAAACAGCCTCAAGAAAAAGCAGCAACAGCTTAGAGCTGATCAAGATCTGCTAGCCGACAGATGGACTGAAGTCCTCGCGGTCGAAGAGCATGAGCTCGAACGCCCCTCCAAAAGCTACCCTAAACGCAAGCTGCTCCCTCGATTAGAGGAGGGGCGTATGAACCTGCATCACCAGCAGACAATACGGCTGACCGACCACCCCGTGGTCGCGACAGAGAGGCCTCTAGGCCCTTCACCAGAACCGTACCCCGACATCGCTCGAAAAGCACAAGGCCACAGGGGAACGCTCCGGACTTGCGAGATATATTGGAGGATAAGGCAAGACAATCAAGATCGATCTACGGATCACGTGGACGCCCCATGATACGCGACGACAGCCGTCGCGCTGGACACAGTAAGTCTGGGCGGGCCGAACAAAACAGACAAAGCTCTTTTGAGCTCCGTCGTGATATCGCCCAGTACAGAGGCGCCGCACACCCACTATGCTTCACAGATGAAGTAATGGATCATCAAATCCCCGAAGGGTTTAAACCCGTCAATATTGAATCTTATGATGGCACAACAGACCCCGCGGTTTGGATCGAAGACTATCTCCTCCACATCCACATGGCCCGAAGTGACGATCTTCACGCCATCAAATATCTCCCACTCAAACTTAAAGGACCAGCCCGGCATTGGCTTAACAGCTTGCCAGCAGAGTCAATCGGGAGTTGGGAAGACCTGGAAGCCGCATTCCTCGATAACTTCCAGGGCACGTATGTGCGACCACCAGACGCTGATGACCTAAGCTACATAATTCAGCAGCCAGACGAATCAGCCAGACAATTCTAGACACGGTTCTTAACCAAGAAAAACCAAATCGTTGACTATCCGGATGCGGAGGCCCTCGCGGCCTTCAAGCATTACATCCGCGATGAGTGGCTTGCCCGGCACCTCGGACAGGAAAAGCCGAAATCCATGGCAGCCCTCACATCACTCATGACCTGCTTCTGCGCGGGCGAGGACAGCTGGCTAGCACGCAGCAACAACCTCAGCAAAAATTCTGGCAGTCCGGATATCAAGGACCGTAGTGGCAGGTCGCGTCGAAACAAAAACAAACGCCGCATTAACGGCGACAATAGTGAGGATACGGCAGTCAATGCCGGATTCAGAGGCTCTAAACCCGGTCAGCGGAAAAAGACATTCAAAAGAACTACTCCGGGTCCGTCCAATTTGGACCGAATACTCGACCGCTCGTGCCAGATACACGACACCCCCGAAAAACTAGCCAACCACACCAACAGGGACTGTTGGGTATTCAAGCAGGCATGCAAGTTAATTGCCGAAAACAATGACAAGGGGCTGCATAGCGATGACGAGGAAGAGACCCGACCGCCGAACAATAGAGGACATAAGGGTTTCCCCCCACGGGTGTGGACGGTGAACATGATATACGCAACACACATACTCAGGGATGTATACGCGATGGAGCCAGTTGCCCCGAAGTTCAACCCATGGTCCTCCTGCCCGATCACTTTTGACCGAAGGGACCACCCCACTAGTATCCGCCACGGCGGATTCGCCGCATTGGTTTTAGACCCAATCGTCCATGGATTTCACCTCACCAGAGTCCTGATGGACGGCGGCAGCAGCCTGAACCTGCTTTATCAGGATACAGTGCGCAAAATGGGCATAGACCCCTCAAGGATTAAACCAACCAAGACAACCTTTAAAGGCGTCATACCAGGTGTAGAAGCCAATTGTACAGGCTCGGTTACACTGGAAGTGGTCTTCGGATCCCCGGATAATTTCCGAAGCGAGGAGTTAATCTTCGACATAGTTCCGTTCCGCAGCGGCTATCACGCTCTGCTCGGACGTACCGCGTTTGCAAAGTTCATCGTGGTGCCGCACTACGCATACCTCAAGCTCAAGATGCCAGGCCCTCGAGGAGTCATCACGGTCAACGGAAGCACTGAACGCTCTCTCCGAACGGAGGAACATACAGCGACTCTCGTGGCAGAAGTACAGTTCAACCTCTTAAGGCAGTTCTCGAGTCCGGTCGTTAAGCGACCGGACACGACTAAACGCGCCCGGAGTAACCTACAACAAGACCACCTGGCATGTTCTGAGCATGCGTAGCAGTGCGGCCCTAACCCCAGCCCCTGCAAAACGTCAAGACAGATCCTTCGCGTACACCATTACGCTTTGGAGATACCATGGGCATGGGGAGAGGGGCATGACCACCATAGGCCCAGAATGCGGCTCAACCACACCAGGGGCTCTCAAGTGTGTCGTTCTTTTCCCTCTTTTTTCCTTTTTATTTTTACCCACAAGACTCCGTTCGTTAGAGGCCCTGTCCGGCAGCAGACCTGCCGAACTCACGATGCAATAGCCAGGGAAGGAGAAAGGCTACAACGAATATCCAGGTGGTCTCCATTAAGAGTATTAAATTTGTTTCATACACCATTCCGTAGCCTACCCCGGGAGGGGGGACATGTTTCATAGTCCCATCCCCTGCTTATCGCACCATTTGTATCGTTCTGCATTCGCAGCAGTTCTTTTCCTTGAATAAAGCAACGCATCACCTTTTTCGCTTCCAATTGCCTTTCTTTCTTATACATATGTTCATTTATGACATGTTGCATCCGTACACTTTGGTACGGCTAAATACACCAGGGGCTTATGTTTCCCGCATTACGGTGTGATAAGTCCGAACACTTTCACAAGTGCGGCACCCCGAACTTATAGCATTATATGCATCGGCTCCGAATCATGTTCTTGGGTCAATAGTTGGGTTTGCCCGGCTCCCATGTTTTGGTACCTTACGTTCCGTTGTATCGGCTAAGGTAGCATTGGGAGAACCACTGCGATTGCGCCCCGGTTGAGCTGGGCGAGCGCCTCAGTGGAGAAAGCTAAAACTGACCGTCATGATGAGGCGAGAGCCGGTCGCTGTTCGAGAGGTTTCTTGCGAGTCCCTAAAGACTTATGCCGCTTAGAGCGAGGAGCCGATTTTGTCCGGCCCAGGCGTGGATAGCGCCCCAAATTCGGCCTTCCGAATACTAGGGGCTTCGTTGAAATTTAAAATTATAGAATTCTATGGCTAAGTGAGAGTGTTCAAGCATTATAAGTCCGGTTGCCTTGTTCATTGTGTTGAGCGCCTCCCTAGATGGACCCAAAAATGGGAACAAGAGTGCTCAAATTTATCCCGAACACCCAAGCACTCGTGGCATGGGGGCTGAAGCCGACGACTTGCCATCTCTCAGATTTGATAAACAGCCGCACAGGAGGTAATATTTTAAATTAACAAGCGTTGCTTCGCGCATATGAACTAAGTTTTCAGCGCACAGGATAACAAAATGCGAGTTTACTCAAAAATTAGATCTTTGGAACACTCACCCGCAATAATGCGGGCACCCTTCAGGACAGTTTTATAATACATTTCGGGCGTGCGATGCTCCTTGCCCTGCGGTGGTGCGTCCGTCACAAGCTTCTGGGCATCCATCTTGCCCCAATGCACCTTTGCGCGGGCAAGGGCCCGACAGGCACCTTCAATACAGGCGGAGTGCTTGATGACTTCAACCCATGGACACGCATCCACCAGCCGCCGCACCAGGCCGAAGTAGCTCCCAGGCATGGCCTCGTTAGGCCACAGCCAAACTATGAGGCCTTTCATGGCTTGTTCGGCCGCCTTGTGGAGCTCGACCAGCTGCTTCAACTGGTTGCTAAGGGGCACCAGATGTCCGGCCTCAACATACTGAGACCAGAAGACCTTCTCCGTCGAGCTCCCCTCCTCGGCCCAGTAGAAAGCGGCAGCATCGGACACGCTACGGGGTAGATCTGCGAACACTCCTGGAGAGCTCCGAATTCGGGTAAGTGATAGGTAATTCACACTCACATGCTTACTTTGCATGAAAAATGCCTTACCCGCCGCTATTTTCTTCAACGCCTCGATTTCCTGGAGGGCCTTATAGGCTTCGGCCTTAGCGGCTTTGGCACTCTCAAGAGCCGTCGCAAGCTCAGACTCTCAAGTCTTCGAGTCACGCTCCAAACTCTCATGTTTTTCCATGAGAGCCTGGAGCTCTTGCTGTACCTCCGCCACCCGCGCCTCATGCTTCTCTCGCTCGGTGCGTTCCGTGGCCGCATTGCGTTCGGCCACGGACACCGCCTCTTTCAGGGTCGCCACCTCGTTTGTGGCCCCTGCTATATCCACGTTATCCTTGTCATTTTTCTTGCAACCAAATCCTTTTCTGTAAGGTACAATTTTAATAAGGTATTACTCACCTTCTTTTTCCTCGAGCTGCTTCTTGGCATGTCCGAGTTCGTTCTCGGACCGCTCGAGGCTTTCCTTCAAAGTATTGACCTCCACAGTCAGTGCGGCGGAGGTCAGCAGCACAGCCTGCAATGCCATATTGACATATTTTTTATGACTCCTGCGTATATCTTTTTAGATCCTCAGTTCGGATTTTCTTTCCGAACACCGAACCGAGCATCAGGGGCTACTATCTATGCGGTACCATTTTATATATATCGAAATTCTTACCTCAAAGCCTGTTAGAAGGCTGCTGCAGGCTTCGGTCAGCCCGCTCTTGGCGAGCTGAACCTTCTGAATCACCGCACTCATAACAGTGCGGTGTTCCTCTTCAATGGAGGCGCCATTGAGCGCCTCCAGCAAGTTATCCGGCGCCTCCGGTTGGACAGAGGCTGCCGGTGTCACGGTCTTGCCCTTCTTACGAAGGGGTCGCCCGCCGGACCCCGGAGCCACAATGGGTTCCGGGGCCGAGTCCGGTGCAAAGTCCGGGAGGTTGTCCTGCGACACCTCCGGGGCCTCCTCCTCTTGGTGGGTCCCTTCCCGGGATCCCACCTCGGCATCGTCCGCATCACGGGGGGTGGAGGCAGTCGGAAGGGAATCCATATCTGACGCACCTAAGGACCCGCTCGACGAAGTGGGAAGATCATCCTTGGGCGGACTGTAGGGTTGTATGCGGCATTAGAAAGACATTATGTGGCGAAAAGAAAAACCATGAAGTTATTTGGGAGTCCGGATACTTACGACCTCACCAGGGGCTTGGACCTTGGAGGCCAGTCCTCGTCGTCGTCGCTAACGTTGGCAGAGCAGTCCGGGGAAAGAGTTTTCCCCTTCTTGGACCCTTCGGCCTCCCCCGTAGGGGAAGCCTTCCTTTTCTTCCCTCCCCCCGCTGGGGGAGAGGCTTTCTTCTTCTCCTCCTCACCTTTGTGGGAGGAGTCGGCCTCGGAGTCATCATCCGATAACACCTGAAAACGGGAACTCTTTCGAGTACCCGTGGCCTTCTTCTTGGCCTTCTTCTCCGGCACCACGTGGGGTGCCGGAGCCAGCAGCCCCGTTAGGCGGGCGTCCGCTGGGTCCTCTGGCAATGGGGCCGGACAGATAGTCTGTTCGGCCTTCGCCAGCCAGTCCTGTCAAAGGAAAGGGGAGTTTAGATCCTGCATAGAGTCAAACTATGGAAAAGGAGCATTCCGTAAAGGACAAAATCACTTACTTCGTTAGCCGGACGCTGCGAGCTGAAACCGTGATCTTCGGTAGCGGATGCGGGAGCCTCGGCGCCCTTGAACAACACCTTCTAGACATCTTCGTACGTAGTGTCGAAGAGCTCGCTTAAAGTCTGGTGCTGCGCCGGATCGAACTCCCACATGTTGAAGCCCCGTCGTTGGCATGGGAGGATCCGGCGGATGAGCATGACCTGGACTACGTTGACAAGCTTGAGCTTCTTGTCCACCAGCTTTTGGATGCAGGCTTGGAGTCCGGTCAGCTCCTCCGAATCGCCCCAGATCCGGCCGCTCTCTTTCCAGGAGGTGAGCTGTGTGGGGATGCCAGATCTGAATTCGGGGGCCGCTTCCCATTCAGGGTCACGCGGCTCGGTGATGTAGAACCACCCCGATTGCCACCCCTTAATGGTTTCCATGAAAGTGCCCTCGAGCCAAGTAACGTGGGACATCCTGCCCACCATGGCGCCTCCGCACTCCGCTTGGCTGCCCTTCACAACCTTCGGCTTGACACTGAAGGTCTTGAGCCACAAGCCGAAGTGGGGTTGGATGCAGAGGAAGGCCTCACACACGACGATAAACGCCAAGATGTTGAGGATGAAATTTGGGGCCAGATCATGGAAATCCAGGCCGTAGTAGAACATGAGCCCCCGGACAAAGGCATGGAGTGGGAAGCCCAGTCCACGGAGGAAATGGGGAAGAAATACTACCCTCTCATGGGGCCTGGGGGTGGGGATGAGCTCTCCCTCGTCGGGGAGCCGGTGCGCGATGTTGCTGGAAAAATATCCGGCGCTGCGCAGCTTCTGGATCTGCCCCTCCGTGACGGAGGAGGCCATCCACTTGCCTCTCGCTCTGGACATGGTTGGAGAAGGTTGAGGTGAGATGTGCGGACTTGGGCGCTGGAGCTCGAGTTCACGGAGATGGATAAGCCAAGGAGGAAGAAGGCGCCGGTAAAAGGGTTGGATTTTTATCCCCTTATATGGACGGACGAAAACATGTGTCCCCACCGGCCTAGTAAAACTCGCTTATCTCCCAAGCGCCGCAATCAATGGAGCGGTTGGGTTACCCACGTCCGTATTGATGGGAATTCCGGAATAAGGGGAACACGATCTCTGCTTCGACAAGACGTGCCAAGGAAACCGCTTCGCTAAACGCGCTGAGGTGGTACAATAAAAACGATTCTAGTAAAGGCTTGGTTGTGGTGTGACGTCACGCCACAAAATACGTCAGCAGATTGAACTTGTGCAATATTATTCTCTCTAAGGTGGTACGTGGGATTTATTTTTGCAGAGCTGCAAACTATCCTGGTGTTCACAATCTTCTATAAATTATTCGGAGGAAGAACCCGCCTTGCAATGCCGAAGACAATATGCACGCCGGACTCGTCGTCATTGAAGCCTGGTTCAGGCGCTACTGAGGGAGTCCCGGACTAGGGGGTGTCCGGACAGCCGAACTATCATCATCGGCCGGACTCCAAGACTATGAGGATACAAGATTGAAGACTTCGTCCCGTGTCCGGATGGGACTTTCCTTGGCGTGGAAGGCAAGCTTGGCGATACAGATATGTAGATCTCCTACCATTGTAACCGACTCTGTGTAACCCTAGCCCTCTCCAGTGTCTATATAAACCGGATGGCTTTAGTCCGTAGGACGAACAACAATCATACCATAGGCTAGCTTCTAGGGTTTAGCCTCCTTGATCTCGTGGTAGATCTACTCTTGTAACACACATCATCAATATTAATCAAGAAGGACGTAGGGTTTTACCTCCATCAAGAGGGCCCGAACCTGGGTAAAACATCGTGTCCCTTGTCTCCTGTTACCATCCGCCTAGATGCACAGTTCGGGACCCCCTACCCGAGATCCGCCGGTTTTGACACCGACACTCATGCAAGTGAAGAAGTTCCAGCTGCTGATCTCAGCACAGCTGAAGACATTGGTCACGAAGAAAATGTAGATGATGATGTAGTACTTCCTTAGCTCCAGCCCAAGTAGGTATCATTGCCTACTCTCACGAGCAGTGAACTCATTAGCATTGGTCGTGTTGGGGAACGTAGTTTTTCAAAAAAATTCCTATGATCATGCATGATCTATCTAAGAGAAGCATAGCAACAAGCGGGGAGAGTGTGTCCATGTACCATCGTAGAGCGAAAGCGGAAGCGTTTAGTAATGCGGTTGATGTTGTCAAACGTCTTCGCGATCCAACCGATCAAGTACCGAACACAGGGCACCTCCGCGATCTGCACATGTTCAGCTCGGTAATGTCCCTCGAACTCTTGATCTAGCTAAGGCTGAGGGAGAGTTCCGTCAGCACGACGGCGTGGTGACGGTAATGATGAAGTTACTGGCGCAGGGCTTCGCCTAAGCACTACGACGATATGACCGAGGTGTAAAACCATGGAGGGGGGCACCGCACACGACTAAGAGATTGTCTGTTGTGTCTTTGGGTGCCCCCTTCCCCACGTATATAAAGGAGGGAGGGAGGAGGAGGCCGGCCAGGAGGAGGCGCGCCCAAGGGGGGGGGGAGTCCTACTCCAAGTAGGATTCACCCCCTTTCCTACTTCCACAAGGAGAAGGGGGGAAGGAGAGGGAGAAGAGAAGGAAGGGGGGGGGGGGCGACCCCCTAGCCCTAGTCCAATTCTGTTTGGGCTAGGGGGGGGGAGCCCACACCTTGGCCTGCCTCCTCTCTTCCACCACTAGGCCCATGAGGCCCAATAACTTCCTGCGGGGTTCCAGTAACCCTCGGTACTCCGAAACTTATCCGAAACGAGCTGAACCATTCCGATGTCCAAATGTAGCCTTCCAATATATGAATCTTTATGTCTCCACCATTTATAGACTCCTCGTCATGTTCGTGATCTCATCCGGGACTCCGAACAACCTTTGGTACATCAAATCACATAAACTCATAATACGAATCATCATCGAACGTTAAGCGTGCGGACCCTATGGGTTCAAGAACTATGTAGACATGACCAAGACACATCTCCGGTCAATAACCAATATCGGAACCTAGATGCTCATATTGGCTCCTACATGTTCTACGAAGATCTTTATCGGTCAAACCGCACAACAACATACATTGTTCCCTTTGTCATCGGTATGTTACTTGCCTGAGATTTAATCATCGGTATCATCATACCTAGTTCAATCTCGTTATCGGCAAGCCTCTTTACTCGTTCCATAATGCATCTTCCCGCAACTAACTCATTAGTCACATTGCTTGCAAGGCTTATAGTGATGTGCATTACCGAGAGGGCCGAGAGATACCTCTCCGACAATTGGAGTGACAAATCCTAATCTCGATCTATGCCAACTCAACAAACACCATCGGAGACACCTGTAGAGCATCTTTATAATCACCCAGTTACGTTGTGACGTTTGATAGCACACTGAGGGTTCCTCCGGTATTCGAGAGTTGCATAATCTCATAGTCATAGGAACATGTATAAGTCATGAAGAAAGCAATAACAATAAACTAAACGATCATAGTGCTAAGCTAATGGATGGGTCTTGTCGATCACATCATTCTCTAATGATGTGATCCTGTTCATCAAATGACAAGACATGTCTATGGCTAGGAAACTTAACCATCTTTGATAATGAGCTAGTCTAGTAGAGGCATACTAGCGACACTTTGTTTGTCTATGTATTCACACATGTACTAAGTTTCCGGTTAATACAATTCTAGCATGAATAATAAACATGTATCATGATATAAGGAAATATAAATAACAACTTTATTATTACCTCTAGGGCATATTTCCATCAGTCTCCCACTTGCACTAGAGTCAATAATCTAGATTACATAGTGATGATTCTAACACCCATGGAGTCTTGGTGCTAATCATGTTTTGCTCGTGAGAGAGGCTTAGTCAATGGGTCTGCAATATTCAGATCCGTATGTATCTTACAAATTTCTATGTCTCCCTCATTGACTTGATCACGGATGGAATTGAAGCGTCTCTTGATGTGCTTGGTTGTCTTATGAAATCTGGATTCCTTTTCCAAGGCAATTGCACTATGTTTGTCACAAAAGATTTTCATTGAACCCTATGCACTAGGTATGACACCTAGATCGGATATGAACTCCTTCATCCAGACTCCTTCATTTGCTGCTTCCGAAGCAGCTATGTAATCCACTTCACACGTAGATCCCGACACGACGCGATGTTTAGAACTGCACCAACTTACAACTCCACCATTCAATATAAATACGTATCCAGTTTGTGACTTAGAGTCATCCGGATCAATGTCAAAGCTTGCATCGACGTAACCATTTACGACGAGCTCTTTGTCAACTCCATAAAGAAGAAACATATCCTTAGTCCTTTTTAGGTATTTCCGGATGTTCTTGACCACTGTCGAGTGATCCACTCCTGGATTACTTTGGTACCTCCCTGCTAAACTAATAGCAAGGCACACATTAGGTCTGGTACACAACATTGCATACATGATAGAACCTATGGCTGAAGCATAGGAAATGACTTTCATTTTCTCTCTATCTTTTGCATTGGGCAGGCATTGAGTCTAACTCAACTTCACACCTTGAAACACAGGCAAGAACCATTTCTTTGCTTGATCCATTTTGAACTTCTTCAAAACTTTATCAAGGTATGTGCTTTGTGAAAGTCCAATTAAGCATCTTGATCTATCTCTATAGATCTTTATGCCCAATATATAATTAGCTTCATCGAGGTCTTTCACTGAAAAATTCTTATTCATGTATCCCTTTATGCTATCCAGAAATTCAGTATCATTTTCGATCAACAATATGTCATCCACATATAATATCAGAAATGCTACAGAGCTCCCACTCACTTTCTTGTAAATACAGGCTTCTCCAAAAGTCTGTATAAAACCATATGCTTTGATCACACTATCAAAGCGTATATTCCAACTCCGAGATGCTTGCACCAGTCCATAAATGGATCGCTGGAGCTTGCACACTTTGTTAGCACCTTTTGGATCGACAAAACCTTCTGGTTGCATCATATACAACTCTTCTTTAAGATATCCATTAAAAATGCAGTTTTGACATCCATTTGCCAAATTTCATAATCATAAAATGCAGCAATTGCTAACATGATTCAAATGGACTTAAGCATCGCTACGGGTGAGAAGGTCTCATCGTAGTCAACTCCTTGAACTTATTAAAAACCTTTCACAATAAGTCGAGCTTTGTAGATAGTAACATTACAGTCAGTGTCAGCCTTCTTCTTGAAGATCCATTTATTCTCTATGGCTTGCCGATCATCAAGCAAGTCAACCAAAGTCCACACTTTGTTTTCATACATGGATCCCATCTCAGATTTCATGGCCTCAAGCCATTTCACGGAATCTGGGCTCATCATCGCTTCCTCATAGTTCGTAGGTTCATCATGGTCAAGTAACATGACTTCCAGAACAGGATTACCTTACCACTCTGGTGCGGATCTTACTCTGGTTGACCTAAGAGGTTTGGTAGTAACATGATCAAAAGTTTCATGATCATTATCATTAGCTTCCTCACTAATTGGTGTAGGAATCACTCGAACTGATTTCTGTGATGAACTACTTTCCAATAAGGGAGCAGGTAGAATTACCTCATCAAGTTCTACTTTCCTCCCACTCACTACTTTCAAGAGAAACTCCTTCTCTAGAAAGGATCCATTCTTGGCAACGAATATCTTGCCTTCGGATCTGTGATAGAAGGTGTACCCAACAGTCTCCTTTGGGTATCCTATGAAGACACATTTCTCCGATTTGGATTCGAGCTTATCAGGTTGAAGCTTTTTCACATAAGCATCGCAGCCCCAAACTTTAAGAAACGATAACTTGGGTTTCTTGCCAAACCACAATTCATATGGTGTCGTCTCAACGGATTTAGATGGTGCCCTATTTAATGTGAATGCAGCCGTCTCTAATGCATAACCCCAAAATGATAGCAGTAAATCAGTAAGAGACATCATTGATCGCACCATATCCAATAAAGTACGATTACAACGTTCAGACATACCATTATGCTGTAGTGTTTCGGGTGGCGTGAGTTGCGAAACTATTCCGCATTGTTTCAAATGAAGACCAAACTCGTAGCTCAAATATTCACCTCCACGATCAGATCGTAGAAACTTTATTTTCTTGTTATGATGATTTTCCACTTCACTCTGAAATTATTTGAACTTTCGAATGTTTCAGACTTATGTTTCATCAAGTAGATATATCCATATCTTCTCAAATCATCTGTGAAGGTCAGAAAATGACGATACCCGCCGCGAGCATCAACACTCATCGGACCGCATACATCAGTATGTATTATTTCCAACAAGTCTGTTGCTCGCTCCATTGTTCCGGAGAACGGAGTCTTAGTCATCTTGCCCATGAGGCATGGTTTGCAAGCATCAAGTGATTCCAAAAGCCCATTAGCATGGAGTTTCTTCATGCGCTTTACACCAATATGACCTAAACGGCAGTGCCACAAATAAGTTGCACTATCATTATTAAACTTATATCTTTTGGTTTCAATACTATGAATATGTGTATCACTACTATCGAGATTCAACAAAAATAGACCACTCATCAAGGGTGCATGACCATAAAAGATATTACTCATATAAATAGAACAACCATTATTCTCTGATTTAAATGAATAACCATCTCGCATCAAACAAGATCCAGATATAATGTTCATGCTTAACGCTAGCACCAAATAACAATTATTCAGGTCTAAAACTAATCCCGAAGGTAAATGTAGAGGTAGCGTGCCGACGGCGATCACATCGACTTTGGAACCATTTCCCACGTGCATCGTCACCTCGTCCTTAGCCAATCTTCACTTAATCCATAGCCCCTGTTTTGAGTTGCAAATGTGAGCAACAGAACTAGTATCAAATACCCAGGCGCTACTACGAGCATTAGTAAGGTACACATCAATAACATGTATATCAAATATACCTTCCACTTTGCCATCCTTCTTATCCGCCAAATACTTGGGGCGGTTCTGCTTCCAGTGACCAATCCCTTTGTAGTAAAAGCACTCAGTCTCAGGCTTAGGTACAGACTTGGGCTTCTTCACTTGAGCAGCAACTTGCTTGCCATTCTTATTGAAGTTTCCCGTCTTCCCTTTGCCCTTTTTCTCTAAACTAGTGGTCTTGTTAACCATCAACACTTGATGCTCCTTCTTGATTTCTACCTCCGCAGCCTTTAGCATCGCGAAGAGCTTGGGAATCGTCTTATCCATCCCTTGCATATTATAGTTCATCACGAAGCTTTTGTAGCTTGGTGGCAGTGATTGAAGAACTCTGTCAATGACACTATCAATCGGAAGATTAACTCCCAGCTGAGTCAAGTGATTGTGGTACCCAGACATTCTGAGTATATGTTCACTGACAGAACTATTCTCCTCCATTTTGCAGCTGTAGAACTTATTGGAGACTTCATATCTCTCAATCCGGGCATTTGCTTGAAATATTAACTTCAACTCCTGGAACATCTCATATGCTCCATGACATTCAAAATGTCGTCGAAGTCCCAGTTCTAAGCCGTAAAGCATGGCACACTGAACTATTGAGTAGTCATCAGCTTTGCTCTGCCAGGCATTCACAACGTCCGATGTTGTTCCTGCAGCGGGTCTTGCACCTAGCGGTGCTTCCAGGACGTAATTCTTTTGTGCAGCAATGAGGATAATCCTCAAGTTACGGACTCACTCCATGTAGTTGCTACCATCTTCTTTCAACTTAGCTTTCTCTAGGAACACATTAAAATTCAACGGAACAGTAGCACGTGCCATATATCTACAACAACATAGACATGCAAAATACTATCAGGTACTAAGTTCATGATAAATTAATGTTCAATTAATCATACTACTTAAGAACTCCCACTTAGATAGACATCCCTCTAATCATCTAAGTGATCACGTGATCCATATGAACTAAACTATGTCCGATCATCACGTGAGATGGAGTAGTTTTCAATGGTGAACATCACTATGTTGATCATATCTACTATATGATTCACGCTCGGCCTTTCGGTCTCAATGTTCCGAGGCCATATCTGCATATGCTAGGCTCGTCAAGTTTAGCCCGAGTATTCTGCGTGTGCAAAACTGGCTTGCACCCGTTGTATGTGAACGTAGAGCTTATCACACCCGATCATCACATGGTGTCTCAGCATGACTAACTATAGCAACAGTGCATACTCAAGGGGAACACTTCTACCTTGAAATTTAGTGAGAGATCATCTTATAATGCTACCACCGTACTAAGCAAAATAAGATGCATAAAGGATAAACATCACATGCAATCAATATAAGTGATATGATATGGCCATCATCATCTTGTGCCTTTGATCTCCATCTTCAAAACACCGTCATGATCACCATCGTCACCAGATTGACACCTTGATCTCCATCGAAGCATCGTTTTCATCTCGCCAACTATTGCTTCTACGACTATCGCTACCGCTTAGTGATAAAGTAAAGCAATTACATGTCGATTTCATTTCATACAATAAAGCGACAACCATATGGCTCCTGCCAGTTGCCGATAACTGTTACAAAACATGATCATCTCATACAACAAATTATATATCATCATGTCTTGACCATATCACATCTCAGCAAGCCCTGCAAAATAAGTTAGACGTCCTCTACTTTGTTGTTGCAAGTTTTACGTGGCTGCTACCGGCTTCTAGCAAGAACCGTTCTTACCTACGCATCAAAACCACAACAATTTTTCGTCAAGTGTGCTGTTTTAACCTTCAACAAGGACCAGACATAGTCACACTAAAGTTGGAGAAACAGACACCCACTAGCCACCTGTGTGCGAATCACGGAAGTAGAACCAGTCTCATGAACACGGTCATGTAATGTCGGTCTGGGCCGCTTCGTCCAACAATATCGCCGAATCAAAGTATGACATGCTGGTAAGCAGTATGACTATTATCGCCCACAAATCTTTGTCTTCTACTCATGCATATAACATTTACGCATAGACCTGGCTCGGATGCCATTGTTGGGGAACATAATATTTCAAAAAAATTCCTACGATCAGCAAGATCTATCTAGGAGAAGCATAGCAATGAGCGGGGAGAGTGTGTCCACGTACCCTCGTAGATCGAAAGCGGTAGCGTTTAGTAACGCGGTTGATGTAGTCGAACGTCTTCGTGATCCAACCGTTCAAGTACCAAACGCACGACACCTCCGCGATCTGCACACGTTCAGCTCGATGACGTTGCTACCTCTTGAGCACTGCGTTGGTTTTCCCTTGAAGAGGAAAGGGTGATGCAGCAGAGTAGCGTAAGTATTTCCCTCAGTTTTTGAGAACCAAGGTATCAATCCAGTAGGAGACTACATGCAAATCCCTTGTACCTGCACAAACAAATAAGAACCTTGCAACCAACGCAATAAAGGGGTTGTCAATCCCTTCACAGCCACTTGCAAAAGTGAGATCTTATAGAGATAATAAGATAAATATTTTTGGTATTTTTGTTGTATAGATTGGAAAGTAAAGATTGCAAAATAAAATAGATCGGAAACTTATATGATGGAAGATAGACCCGGGGACCATAGGTTTCACTAGTGGCTTCTCACAAGATAGCATAAATATTACGGTGGGTGAACAAATTACTGTTGAGCAATTGATAGAAAAGTGCATAGTTATGAGAATATCTAGGCATGATCATGTATATAGCCATCATGTCCGCGACAAGTAGACCAAAACGATTCTGCATCTACTACTATTACTCCACACATCGACCGCTATCCAGCATGCATCTAGAGTATTTTCATAAGAACAGGGTAACGCATTAGGCAAGATGATATGATGTAGAAGGATAAACTCAAGCAATATGATATAAACCCCATCTTTTTATCCTTGATGGCAACAATACAATGCGTGCCTTGCTACCCCTGCTGTCACTGGGAAAGGACACCGCAAGATTGAACCCAAAGCTAAGCACTTCTCCCATTGCAAGAAAGGTCAATCTAGTAGGCCAAACTAAACTGATAATTCAACGAGACTTGCAAAGATAACAAATCATACATAAAAGAATCCAGAGGAGATTCAAATATTGTTCATAGATACTCTTGATCATAAACCCACAATTCATCGGATTCGACAAACACACCGCAAAAAGAATTACATCGAATAGATCTCCAAGAAGATCAAGGAGAACTTTGTATTGAGATCCAAAGAGAGAGAAGATGCCATCTAGCTAATAACTATGGACCCGAAGGTCTGAGGTAAACTACTCACACATCATCGGAGAGGCTATGGTGTTGATGTAGAAGCCCTCCGTAATCGATTCCCCCTCCGGCCGAGCGCCAGAAAAGGCCCCAAGATGGGATCTAACGGGTACAGAAGGTTGCGGCGGTGGAAATAAGGTTTCATGGTGCCCTCGGATGTTTTCGGGGTATATGAGTATATATAGGCAAAAGAAGTCGGTTGGGGGAGCCACGAGGGGCCCACAAGGGTGGGGGGCGCGCCTACCCCGTGGGCGCGCCTCCCTGCCTCGTGGCCACCTCGTCGCTTCCTTGACGTCCACTCCAAGTCTTCTGGATTGCGTTTGTTCCAAAAATCACTCCCCCGAAGGTTTCATTCCGTTTGGATTCCATTTGATATTCCTTTTCTGCGAAACACTAAAATAGGCAAAAAACAGCAATTTGGACTCGGCCTCCGGTTAGTACGTTAGTCCCAAAAATAATATAAAAGTGTATAATAAAGCACATTAAACATCCAAAACAGATAATATAATAGCATGGAACAATAAAAAATTATAGATACATTGGAGACGTATCAAGCATCCCCAATCTTAATTCCTGCTCGTCCTCGAGTAGGTAAGTGATAAAAATAGAATTTTTGATGTGGAATGCTACCTAGCATATTTCTCAATGTAATTTTCTTTATTGTGGCATGAATATTCAGATCCGAAAGATTCAAGATAAAAGTTTGATATGACATAAAAATAATAATACTTCAAGCATACTAACAAAGCAATCATGTCTTCTTAAAATAACATGGCCAAAGAAAGTTATCCCTACAAAATCATATAGTCTGGCTATGCTCTATCTTCATCACACAAAATATTTAAATCATGCACAACCCCGGTTTCATCCAAGCAATTGTTTCATACTTTAGTATTTTCAAACTTTTTCAACTTTCACGCAATACATGAGCGTGAGCCATGGACATAGCACTATATGTGGAATAGAATGGTGGTTGTGGAGAAGACAAAAAGGAGAAGATAGTCTCACATCAACTAGGCGTATCAATGGGCTATGGAGATGCCCATCAATAGATATCAATGTGAGTGAGTAGGTATTGCCATGCAACGGATGCAAAAGTGCTATAAGTGTATGAAAGCTCAACAAAAGAAACTAAGCGGGTGTGCATCCAACTTGCTTGCTCACGAAGACCTAGGGCAATTTGAGGAAGCCCATCATTGGAATATACAAGCCAAGTTCTATAATGAAAAATTCCCACTAGTATATGAAAGAGACAAAATAGGAGACTCTCTATCATGTAGATCATGGTGCTACTTTGTAGCACAAGTGTGGAAAAAAGATAGTAACATTGTCCCTTCTCTCTTTTTCTCTCATTTTTTTATTTGGGCCTTTCTTTCTCTCTCTTTTATGGCCTCTTTTTTTCTCCCCCCTTTTTTTTCGTCCGGAGTCTCATCCCAACTTGTGAGGTAATCATAGCTTCCAACATCCTTTCCTCACATGGGACAATGCTCTAATAATGGTGATCATCACACTTCTATTTACTCACAACTCAAGAATTACAACTCGATACTTAAAACAAAATATGACTGTATGTATATGCCTCCGGCGGTGTACTGGGATATGCAATGAATCAAGAGTGACATGTATGAAAGAATTATGAATGGTGGCTTTGCCGCAAATACGATGTCAACTACATGATCATGCAAAGCAATATGACAATGATGGAATATGTCATAATAAACGAAATGGTGGAAAGTTGCATGGCAACATATCTCGGAATGGCTATGGAAAGGCCATAATAGGTAGGTATGGTGGATGTTTTGAGGAAGGTAAATGGTGGGTGTATGGTACCGGCGAAAGTTGCACGGTACTAGAGAGGCTAGCAATGGTGGAAGGGTGAGAGTGCGTATAATCCACAGACTCAACATTTGTCATAAAGAACTCACATACTATTGCAAAAATCTACAAGTAATCAAAACAAAGTACTACACACATGCTCCTAGGGGAAGGGTTGGTAGGAGTTAACCATCACGCGATCCCGACCTCCACACATAAGGAAGACAATCAAGAAATAAATCATGCTCCGACTTCATCACATAACGGTTCACCATACGTGCATGCTACGGGAATCACAAACTTCAACACAAGTATTTCTCAAATTCATAACTACTCAACTAGCATGACTCTAATATTACCATCTTCATATATCAAAACAATCATCAAGTATCAAACTTATCATAGTATTCAATGCACTCTATATGAAAGTTTTTATTATATCCATCTTGGATGCCTATCATATTAGGACTAATTTTATAGCCAAAGCAAATTACCATGCTGTTCTAAAAGACTCTCAAAATAATATAAGTGAAGCATGAGATATCAATAATTTCTATAAAATAAAACCACCACCGTGCTCTAAAAATATATAAGTGAAACACTAGAGCAAAATTTCCTAGCTCAAAAGATATAAGTGAAGCACATAGAGTATTCTAATAAATTCCGATTCATGTGTGTCTCTCCCAAAAGGTGTGTACAGCAAGGATGATTTTGGTAAACTAAAAAGAAAAGACTCAAATCATACAAGACGCTCCAAGCAAAACACATATCATGTGGTGAATAAAAATATAGCATCAAGTAAAGTTACCGATGGACGAAGATGAAAGAGGGGATGTCTTCCGCGGCATCCCCAAGCTTAGGCTTTTGGTTCTACTTGAATTTTACCTTGGGGTGCCTTGGGCATCCCCAAGCTTATGCTCTTGCCACTCTCTATTCCATAACCCATCAAATCTTTACCCAAAACTTGAAAACTTCACAACACAAAACTTAACAAAAAATCTCATGAGCTCCGTTAGTGCAAGAAAACAAACAACCACAATAAGGTACTGTAATGAACTCATTATTTATTTATATTGGTGTTAAACCTACTGTATTCCAACTTCTCTATGGTTCATACCCCCCGATACTAGCCATACATTCATCAAAATAAGCAAACAACACACGAAAAACAGAATCTGTCAAAAATAGAACAGTCTGTAGCAATCTGTATCAAACGCAAACTTCTGGAACTTAAAAAATTATGATAAATTAGGAAGTCCTAGATAATTTGTTTATTAATCTTTTGCAAAAATAATCAAAAAAGCACGTTTCTGTGATTTATGAAAACTAATCTCGTGCGCGCAAAAGTTTCTATTTTTCAGCAAGATCAAAATAACTATCACCGTTGGTTATCCTAAAGGTTTTACTTGGCACAAACACTAATTAAAACAAAAAACCACATCTAACTGGAGGCTAGATGAATTATTTATTACTAAACAGGAACAAAAAGCAAGGAACAAATATAAAATTGGGTTGCCTCCCAACAAGCGCTATCGTTTAACGCCCCTAGCTAGGCATAAACGCAAGCATAGATCTAAGTATCATCATCTTTGGTATGCGATTCATAAGTGGCTCTCATAATAGATTCATATGGTAATTTAATTTTCTTCCTAGGAAAGTGTTCCATGCCTTTCCTTAATGGAAATTGGAATATAATATTCCCTTCTTTCATATCAATAACTGCCCCAATCGTTCTAAGGAAAGGCCTACCAAGAATAATAGGACATGTAGGATTGCAATCTATATCAAGAACAATAAAATCTACGGGCACATAATTCCTATTTGCAACAATAAGAACATAATTAATCCTTCCCATAGGTTTCTTAATGGTGGAATCCGCAAGGTGCAAGTTTAAAGAACAATCATCAAATTCACGGAAACCTAACACATCACACAAAGTTTTTGGAATCATGGAAACACTAGCACCCAAATCACATAAAGCATAGAATTCATGATCTTTAATCTTAATTTTAATAGTAGGTTCCCACTCATCATAAAGTTTTCTAGGGATAGAAACTTCTAACTCAAGTTTTTCTTCATAGGATTGCATTAAAGCATCAACGATATGTTTGGTAAAAGCTTTATTTTGACTATAAGCATGAGGAGAATTTAACACGGATTGCAACAAGGAAATACAATCTGTTAAAGAACAATTATCATAATTAATTTCCTTGAAATCCAAAATAGTGGGTTCATTTCTATGTAAAGTTTTGACCTCTTCAATCCCACTTTTACCAATTTTTGCATCAAGATCTAAAAACTCCTAATTATTGGGACGCCTTCTAACTAAAGTTGACTCATCTCCAGTCCCATCATTATCAAGATTCATATTGGAAAACAAAGATTTAATAGGAGACACATCAATCACTTTCAGATCTTAATCCCTATTATCCTCTAGATCTTCCGGTTTAACAACCATCTTATTAACTAAGGTGGCTTGCTTATCCGAGATTTGGCCAACTAAAATTTCAAGATGAGCAAACTGAGATCTCAAACCATAAAATTCTTTAGACATATCATCAAGCTCTTTATTCATGTATTCCATAAAACTTTTCTGTTCTTTAAGCTAATTTCTGAAGAAGTTATTATGCTCAAATTGTAGAGACATGAAGCTGCGAACATTATTTTCAATTTCTTCCAACCTTCTAAGGTGAAGATCAATGTTTTTAGACAAGTCCTAGGGCAAACAGGCACACAAGAGGCAAGTGAAAAGGGACGAATGGAAAAAGGGCGAATAAAACGGCAAGGGTGAAGTGGGGGAGAGGAAAACGAGAGGCAAATGGCAAATAATGTAATGCGAGGGATAAGAGTTTGTGATGGGTACTTGGTATGTCTTGACTTGTGCGTAGACTCCCTGGCAATGGCGCCAGAAATCCTTTTTGCTACCTCTTGAGCACTGTGTTGGTTTTCCCTTGAAGAGGAAAGGGTGATGCAGCAAAGTAGCATAAGTATTTCCCTCAGTTTTTGAGAACCAAGGTATCAATCCAGTAGGAGACTACAAGCAAATCCCTCGTACCTACACAAACAAATAAGAACCTTGCAACCAACGCGATAAAGGGGTTGTCAATCCCTTCACGACCACTTGCAAAAGTGAGATCTGATAGAGATAATAAGATAAATATTTTTGGTATTTTTGTTGTATAGATTGGAAAGTAAAGATTGCAAAATAAAATAGATCGGAAACCTATATGATGGAAGATAGACCCGGGGGCCATAGGTTTCACTAGTGGCTTCTCTCAAGATAGCATAAATATTACGGTGGGTGAACAAATTACTATCGAGCAATTGATAAAAAAGTGCATAGTTATGAGAATATCTAGGCATGATCATGTATATAGGCATCACGTCCGCAACAAGTAGACTGAAATGATTCTGCATCTACTACTAATACTCCACACATCGACCACTATCCAGCATGCATCTTGAGTATTAAGTTCATAAGAATAGAGTAACGCATTAGGCAAGATGACATGATGTAGAAGGATAAACTCAAGCAATATGATATAAACCCCATCTTTTTATCCTCGATGGCAACAATACAATGTGTGCCTTGCTACCCCTGCTATCACTAGGAAAGGACACCGCAAGATTGAACCCAAAGCTAAGCACTTCTACCATTGCAAGAAAGATCAATCTAGTAGGCCAAACCAAACTTATAATTCGAAGAGACTTGCAAAGATAACAAATCATACATAAAAGAATTCAGAGGATATTCAAATATTGTTCATAGATAATCTTGATCATAAACCCACAATTCATTGGATCTCGACAAACACACCGCAAAAAAAATTACATCGAATAGATCTCCAAGAAGATCGAGGAGAGCTTTGTATTGAGATCCAAATAGAGATAATAAGCCATATAGATAATAACTATGGACCCGAAGGTCTGAGGTAAAGTACTCACACATCATCGGAGAGGCTATGGTGTTGATGTAGAAGCCCTCCGTGATCGATTCCTCCTCTGGCGGAGCGCCGGAAAAGGCCCCAAGATGGGATCTCACGGGTACAGAAGGTTGCAGCGGTGGAAATAGGGTTTCGTGGTGCTCTCGGATGTTTTCGGGGTATATGAGTATATATAGGCAAAACAAGTCGGTTGAGGGAGCCATGAGGGGCCCACGAGGGTGGGGGCGCGCCTCCCTGCCTCATGGCCACCTCGTCGCTTCCTTGACGTCCACTCCAAGTCTCCTGGATTGCGTTTGTTCCAAAAATCACTCTCCCGAAGGTTTCATTCTGTTTGGATTCCGTTTGATATTCTTTTTCTGTGGAACAGCGAAATAGGAAAAAAAACAGCAATTTGGACTGGGCCTCCTGTTAGTAGGTTAGTCCCCAAAATAATATAAAAGTGTATAATAAAGCCCATTAAACATCCAAAACAGATAATATAATAGCATGGAACAATAAAAAATTATAGATTCGTTGGAGACGTATCAGACATCCCTCAAACTCTTGATCCAGCTGAGGCCGAGGGAGAGTTCCGTCAGCATGATGGCATGGTGATGGTGATGATGAAGTTACTGGCCCAGGGCTTCACCTAAGCACTACGACGATATGACCGAGGTGTACAACTGTGGAGGGGGCACCGCACACAGCTAAGAGATAGTATGTTGTGTCTTTGGGTGCCCCCTTCCCCACGTATATAAAGGAGGGAGGGAGGAGGCGTGCCCAAGTGGGGGAGTCCTACTCCAAGTAGGATTCGGCCCCCCTTCCTACTTCCACAAGGAGAAGGGGCACTGGTACGCGCGAGTCCTAAAAACAGTTTTTAACCCCTTTCCGCTACGGCATTCGGAACCGTTGCCAAGTGAGTGTGGGCGATAGGGGGGTCCTTCCTACACGACCCAGAAATCGTTGGGGATGTTCCCTCCTGGCACACATGCTCAGCAAAATGAGATCGTGTGCGAGCGGCGAGCACTCAAATACAGAAATACGTATAGTAGTGCTAAAAAAATACAATTATACAGGCGAAATCATTTCCGGTCGTAAGTACATCCCACACAGTCAGTCACCACCAAACGTTTTCGTTCGTATATACATCCCACACAGTCACTACAGGGAAAACGTTTGCGCGAGGTGGCGTAACGCAAACAGTTTTGAAGAGAATGTCGTGTGTGATTGTTCATTGATCCAACACGGTTTTTTCCTAGAAAATGTGTGCGTTTCCTGAGGTCGTCGCTGTCGGTGTCAAAACCGGCGGATCTCGGGTAGGGGGTCCCGATCTGTGCGTCTAAGGCCGATGGTAACAGGAGGCAGGGGACACGATGTTTTACCCATGTTCGGGCCCTCTCAACAGAGGTAAAACCCTACTTCCTGCTTGATTGGTATTGATGATATGGGCATTACAAGAGTTGATCTACCACGAGATCGTAGAGGCTAAACCCTAGAAGCTAGCCTATGATGATTATGATTGTGATTGTGTCTCTAAGGACTAAACCCTCCGGTTTATATAGACACCAGAGGGGGCTAGGGTTTACACAGAGTCAGTTACAAAGAAGGAAATCTATTATCCGGATCGCCAAGCTTGTCTTCCACGCAAAGGAGAGTCCCATCCGGACACGGGACGAAGTCTTGAGTCTTGTATCTTCACGCTCCAATAGTCCGGACAAAGTATATAGTCCGGCTGTCCGGATAGCCCCTAATCTAGGACTCCCTCAGTAGCCCCTGAACCAGGCTTCAATGATGATGAGTCCGGCGCGCAGCCTGTCTGCGGCATTGCAAGGCGGGTTCCATCTCTGAATACTCCAAAGCACTGTTTAAGAAATCTTCCGATTCAGCGATTAATCTTCCGATTTATCGCTAATCGAGGGGTGACCGATAAGATTATGCCTTATCTTCATCATTTATCTTGTGGACTAATTTATCGCTCTAACAAGCGATTTATCGAGAATCTACCGATAAATCAGACCTATTCATAGCACTATGTTAGCAAAAACTATGTTTATTTATGTTTTATGGACCTTGTTGCGCAATATGTATTGGTGTCCTATTTTCTTGTCATTATACAAGGATTCAAAGGCTAGAAATCAAGGTAACACTTCTATCAAATATTGTTTTGGTGTTGATTATAGCATATTTTTGTGTTGGGTACCTGAGATTTGCAAAAAATATCCGATTAAGAGTCAACCGATAAAATCGACGAATCGACCAGTTTCCGATTAATCTCTAATCCGTAGCTGACCGAGACGATAACGATAAGCGATATCCTCAACATTGCTCCAAAGTAATTATCGAACACTTAAATCGTGTTCGGATCTGCAAGACGATCTTCGCATGCCCTTATGGGGAGAACAATATTCCACAACCTGCTGACATTTTTAGATAGCATGACATAACATCATGGTAGAGACATTATTGAACCATCTCTATACAACCAACCACCACACACATTGCAAGGCAGTTTTCCGGGCACGTCTCATCGAAGCAGAGATCGTGTTCCCCTCATCGCGGGGCTTTCATTAATACGGGCACGGGCAGCCCAATCGCACCGCCAATCGTGGCAAGTGGGGAACGAGCGGGTTCCAATAGGCAAGTGGGGAGGCGCAAAAGCTTTTATCGCCTCTCTAAAGAGATAAGGCCTCTCCCTCTTCACCCACGCCTTTCCCTTCGCTCGTCCATTCCCCTTTGCTCAAGCCCTAGCTCCCAAGCACTCGTCTTCTCCATCTAAGAGAGGTTCTCCGAAGATGTCCGGATCCGGAGCAGGAGGCAAATGGATGTCCTCTACCGTCCGGGAGAAGGATATCAAAAGGCTCCGAGAGGCCGGGTACCTAGCCAAGAAAATCGGCCACCGTCTTCCGTCGGCGGGACAGATCATCCCTACTCCGGAGCCCCACAAGAGGGTCGTGTTTCTTCCTCATTTTGTCCACGGGCTCGGGTTTCCCCTTCACCCATTCATGCGCGGTATCATGTATTATTACGGGATTGATTTTCATGATCTGTCCCCAAATTCTTTCCTTAACATATCAACGTTCATCGTTGTGTGTGAGGCTTTTCTCCGTATTTCACCCCACTTCGGCTTATGGCTGAAGATTTTCAATGTGAAGCCCAAGGTGGTGAATGATGAGCACACTGAATGCGGCGGCGCCATGGTGAGCAAGATGCCCAAGGTCGTATGGCCAACGGGTGTCTTCAATGACTCCGTCAAGGAGTGGCAGCAGCAGTGGTTCTACATCACCGATCCGTGTGGTAAAAAGTGGGCCGCTGCTACTGAATTCAGATCCGGAGCCCCAGTGCGGCTCACGTCCTGGCCCGAGAAGGGCCTGAACTGGTCCTCATCCGACGAGCTGCCAATGCTCCAAACGCGCGTCCAGAGTGTGGTCGACAAGGATGTCAAACTCGTCAACATAGTCCAGGTGATGTTAGTTCGCCTGGTTCTCCCTTGCCAGTGTCGAGCCTGCAATTTGTGGGAATATGACCCAACTGAGCACCAGACCCTACGGGAACTCTATGGCTCCTCCCACAAGGATATCTGGAAGGTGCTCTTCAAGTCCGGCAAACCATGGCCGGGCTCCGCCGAGGACCGTGGGTATCAACTAGACCGCTCTGCAAGTTCGGTAAGTCAATGCTGTGCTTTGTCCATCCATGCTTTAGTTGGAATGTCCTGAGGGAGACGCTTTTATCATGCTTTACAATAATCCCAGGGATGGACGAAAAAGGTGGAGCGGATACATTGTCCTGCCCCGCTGCCGGAGGAACCGGCCGGACCTCTTCTGACGAAGATGCTGGTCCCAACGCCTTACGAGGCACCAAAGAAAGAGGCTTCCAAGAGGGTCAAGAAGACCCGGAGTGGCCTCCGCCGTCGCGATGCTTCGGACGCAAAATCCGAAGACTCCAGCGACCATCCCTCCTCCGAAGACGAAGAGGAGGAGGAAGAAGATGAGTCCCCCGCAGGGGGAGGGAAAAAAAGGACGGCTTCCTCATCCCTGGAGGCTGAATTGCCAAAGAGGTGGAAAGGTTCCCTCCCAGATGCATCGACAACGGCTGCTGATAGCAGCCCGGAGTGGGATCCCAGGGTCCAGCCCCTCGTAAAGTCGTAAGTATATGAAATCCGAACACGCATACGCGCCCGGGGTTATTAGGATGTAGTAGTTTTAACTGTCGCCATTATTTTGTGTAGCCTGGCGAGGTCTCGCGCCGAACAGTCCTCCTCAGAGGATTCACTGGGCTCAGATTGTCACGCCCAATATGCGACCCTATCAAAAAGGAACTCGAAGGTCCCACCAAGGATAGACCCGCATATTGAAACGCTTTTGCAAGGTGGATATCATTACATCAACATTACATAATAGATGGGGATACATACAAGAGGCATACAATGCCACACGAATACAACATCACAATACAAAAGAGCATCATCCGACTACGGATGAAACACAAACAGAAACTCAAACGACATCCACCCTGCTAGCCCAGGCTGCTGACCTGGAACCTATCCCCTGATCGAAGAAGTAGAAGAAGAACTCCAAAACAAGTAACATCGCTCTCGCATCATGATCAGCGCATAACCTGTACCTGCAACTGTTGTTGTAGTAATTTGTGAGCCACGAGGACTCAGCAATCCCATTACCATGGGTATCAAGACTAGCAAAGCTTAAAGGGGAAGGAAGGGTAAAGTGGTGAGGCTGCAGCAGCGACTAAGCAAGTATGGTGGCTAACATACGCAAATAAGAGCGAGAAGAGAGCAAGCGGAACGGTCGTGAAGCTAGCAATGATCAAGAAGTGATCCTGAACTCCTACTTAAGTCAATCATAACCCAAAGACCGTGTTCACTTCCCGGACTCCGCCGACAAGAGACCATCACGACTACACACGCGGTTGATGCGTTTTACTTCGGATCTGGTGTCAAGTTATCTACAACCGGACATTAACAAATTCCCATCTACCTATAACTGCAGGCACAGCTTTCGAAAGATTATACCCTGCAGGGGTGTCCCAACTTAGCCCATGATAAGCTCTCGCGATCAACGAAGGATATACCTTCTCCCAGGAAGACCCAATCAGACTCGGAATCCCGGTTTACAAGACATTTCGACAATGGTAACACAAGACCAGCAAAGCCGCCCGATGCGCCGACAATCCTGATAGGAGCTGCACATATCTCGTTCTCAGGGCAACACCGGATAAGCGAAGCATACAGGAACTGACGAATCCAAGTTGCCAAGGAATGGTCCCGCATGGTGCTCTAGTTTGGACCAACACTTAGACAAGCATTGGCCCGGGGGGGCTGTAATAAAGATGACCCTTGGGTTAATTACTCCCAAGGGAAATATAGGTGGTGATGAGGCAAATGGTAAAACCAATGTTGGGCCTTGCTGGAGGAGTTTTATTCAAAGCGAACTGTCAAGGGGGTCCCATAAATCACCCGACCGCATAAGGAATGCAAAATCCGGGAACATAACACCGGTATGACGGAAACTAGGGTGGCAAGAGTGGAACAAAACACCAGGCATAAGGCCGAGCCTTCCACCCTTTACCAAATATATAGATGCATTAATAATATAAGAGATATTGTGATATCCCAACCAAAACCCTGTCCACCATGGAGCAATCTTCAACTTCACCTGCAACTAACAACGCTATAAGAGGGGCTGAGCAAAGCAGTAACATAGCCAAGCAACGGTTTGCTAGGAAGGGTGTCAAAGGTTAGAGGTTCATGGCAATTTGGGAGGCTTGATGAGCAAAAGATAGGTAAGGCAGCATAGCGATAGAACGAAGCAACTAGCATAGCAATGATAGTAGTGAGATCCAGGGTAGAGGTCATCTTGCCTGAAATCCCGCAAGGAAGAAGAACGAGTCCATGAAGAAGACAAGCGGACGTAGTCGAACGAATCCTCACAACGCCGGAATGAAACCGAAGGCAACCCGGAAAGAAGAAAACAACATGGTAAATGCACAAGCATAAACATGGCATGATGCACAAACAACTATGATGCATGTCCGGTTTAATAAGGCATGGCATGGCAAAGTGCAACAAACAATACTACCAATTAAGTGGAGCTCAATATGCAACGAGTTGCATATTGACGAAACACCACATTGACATATTTAGTTTAATCTCGTTTAGGTACACAACAATATTAAATGTTGTTAAACATGGCAAGAGGTGAAACATAATTAATCTACCTATCTAGGCAAGTTTAAGTGAGGCCGGAAACAACAAACAACAATTCCGGAAAATCCCCATGTGCTAAAATGAATTTGGTACTGTTCTGCCCTAAACCATATTTTAATGTTGTTAAACATGCAAGATGAGTGCACCAAGTTAATCTAGGCATTTCCCACCCCAAATACATATAAAGTTTATTTAAAATCGAGCTACCGTTATTTAGTTGCGAAATAAATCATTTTAACATGGCATTTAAGCAAATTAACACAAACAACATTTTAAACATTTTAAACATGGATGAAAGTGACATATTATGAAACTAGATGAAATTCTAAGCATTTTACATATATAAAACATTTTAATCCGATGCACGGTTGTGGAGTTTATTATATGCATGATATTGAGGGGTTTTCTGTAAAACTGTAATTCACCGGATAATGCTAAAATCGCTGGACAGGAAAAAAACATGCATGGGCCGAATCTGACTAGCCCAATAGAGGAAAGGCCAGGGGGGCTGCTCACCCTGGGCCTTGAGCCGGTTCGGTTGAGAGGCTGGGCTGCAGTTGGGGAGGCCCACGCGGGTGCAGTGCGCGCGGGACGAGCAGCTCCTCTGCTCGTCCCGAGCAGAGACATGGCGGCGGTGGTGGAGGATCGCCGTGCGCGACTGCACGAAGGCGGGGAGAACGCCGGGAGGCACGGGACTCGCCGGGGATGGGTGCCGGAGGCCAAGCCTCGGCCGGATCTGGCAGGAAGGAGGGCCGACAGAGAGGGACGGCAACTCTGGCGGAGTTCTATGGCAGCACAGGGGGGTTGGCGACGGTGGGCAGCGGAGAGACACCGAGGGGCGACGGTGAGGCTGCGCGACAGTGGGGTGCTCGGGCGGCGACGGATCTGGGTTCCGGCGCAGCCACAGCCTTCCGGCTAGGTGACGCGGACGATGGCCGGCGGCGGGTCGACGGGGAGCTCAGGATCGAGGGTCTCCTCCCCTCGATCCAGAATGGGAAGGAGGAGGCGGGCGGTCAGGCAGGCTCGCGCGCGCGACGGCTGGCTGCGGCAGCGCGGCTTCGGGCCGAGGCGGGCCCTAGATGGGCTCCGCGGGCCGCGTGGGTGGAGGAGAGACAGGGGGACGCGTGGCAGCCGCTGGTTTGGTGAGAAGTCGGCTTGCGGTGGCGCTGGCGAGTGGGACGGCGCCAAGTGGCGGGGAGAAGGTTGTCGGCGGCGGATCCGAGGAGAAGGGGTGGCGCTGGATCCGAGGGAGGGGGTCTCGGGGTAGGGGAAGAGCTAGGTTAGCCCATTTTGGTAGGGGGGTGTATATATATGGAAGGGGCTAGGGTTTGTGGGGTTAGGAGGGGGGTTTCAGAGCCGTTCGATCATAATCGGCCGGTCCGGAGTGGAGGGGAAGTGTAGGAGGGCTAGACGGGCTGTGATGAGAGGCCTCGGGCTGAGAGGAGAGAAGAGAAGAGAGGCCCGGCAACAGTTTCCGAATACCGAAAACGTCTGACGCTAGACCGACTATATCGTCGTTATATATTTAACGGTTGGGCAGTCAAACGAACTCCGAATGCGACGAAATTTGGCAGGCGGCCTGTCTACACTATAATAAGACCGCTCGACAAGTTTCATCCCATTCTGAGAACATTTTTATGCCACTTATAAAATATTATTTTGGAGGTGCCACGGGCGCGTGTGAGAGTGTCGGGGCTCGGAATGGACAACGGAGAGAACCGGGGAAACCCGAATGGATGCAAGTTTTGGAAAACATGCAGATGATATGCAGATGATGACATGGCAAAATGCAACACACAAGCAAAAGACATGGCAACGACGGCGAATAAATGGCAGACACCTGGCGCAACGAATCTAGGGCATTACAACACTCCACCACTATGAGAGGATCTCGTCCCAAGATCTAGAATGGCACCGGAGGGAAAACAAAAAGGGAAGAGAAGAGGTAAAACTAAGTTGCTTCTTTGACAAATGAGTGAAACCACGAACCTTGAGAGGTTGAGCAATATAAAAGAAAGAGTACAATAGAGATGAACGAGATTGCAAACAATCTGTTAGAAAAGAGGAACAAGGAACATTACGAGAACTTGAAGGTTGCAAAGACATGAATGACGAGCACAATGGACAAGAAGGAATTGAAACTACTCTGGTTGAAACGAGATAAGAATGAATAAGAATGATATAATTTTGACAGCACTCCGACTGTAAATGGAAGAAATTGAGCATGAACTTGACAAGATGAGAGGATACTTGATGAAATCAACAACACACTGCCTCCGGAACTATTGAAAAAAATGGCACAAGGGGTAAGAAAGATTTCAGACAGCACTCCGGTTGAAAAGAGAAGCAAAACTTGATAAGATGAAAGAGCTTGAATGAGAACACAACACTCTGGTTAAATGGATAAGAACGAAAAGAACATGATCTTGACAAAATGAGATGATTAGTGAAGAGAGCAACATCACAATGCCTCCGGAACGAAAGAATAGAAGCTAGATTGTTGGGATAAAAGGGACGGAGAAGAAAATGACAATTTCTGCCACAAATGAACTTGGAAAGCATCCTTGCAAAGAAGGATTGAATGGAGTTGTTGGAAAACCAACAACGAAAAGAATAAGCTTGTAGTGGGCTTATGGAAACATCTCAACATTATGAGGTGACAACCGACCACTAAAGGAAACAATTGCTTGTTTGAGATCAATGAAGAGATGAAAAACCTCTTTCACCGAGAAGGATATGGAGAAAGCTTGGATCAATGATAAGCACCACAAATAGCAACATTCCCAATGGAAGGCTTTAGGTGAAATATAACCCAAGATAACTCCAACAAAGAGATTGATGGATTTAAAATACCTCATTCTTGAAAACAATATGAATCATGAACCATGACGGAAATTGTGACGAGTGACATAACACCACCAAAAAAGATAAGGTAGAAAGAATTGCACTTCAGAATGCAAGATGAAGAATACTTGAGCTCCTCAAAACAAAACATGTGTTGAGCACCATGTTTATTTTAGAGTAAAGCTTGGCGGATCATAACTTCGAGAGAAATCTTGAAGAACAATTGAAAAATGAATAGAATCCTTGACGAACCACCATGTAGAGCCTCCATGAAGAACTCCGGTAATGAAAGGATGATAGAAAGAAAGAGAAGTTGAAAACACAAGGTGAAGCCTTGCGATGATTTAGATGGAGCTTTGCGACGATATAACCGAGAAAACTTGGAACTCCGGAAACGAAAAGATGAAACATCTCGAACCGGGAAATATGCCAACTTGTCACGCCCAATATGCGACCCTATCCAAAAGGAACTCGAAGGTCCCACCAAGGATAGACCCGCATATTGAAACACTTTTGCAAGGTGGAAATCATTACATCAACATTACATAATAGATGGGGATACATACAAGAGGCATACAATGCCACACGAATACAACATCACAATACAAAAGAGCATCATCCGACTACAGATGAAACACAAACAGAAACTCAAACGACATCCACCCTGCTAGCCCAGGCTGCCGACCTGGAACCTATCCCCTGATCGAAGAAGCAGAAGAAGAACTCCAAAACAAGTAACATCGCTCTCGCGTCATGATCAGCGTAGAACCTGTACCTGCAACTGTTGTTGTAGTAATCTGTGAGCCACGAGGACTCAGCAATCCCATTACCATGGGTATCAAGACTAGCAAAGCTTAAAGGGAAAGTAAGGGTAAAGTGGTGAGGCTGCAGCAGCGACTAAGCAAGTATGGTGGCTAACATACGGAAATAAGAGCGAGAAGAGAGCAAGCGGAATGGTCGTGAAGCTAGTAATGATCAAGAAGTGATCCTGAACTCCTACTTACGTCAATCATAACCCAAAGACCGTGTTCACTTCCTGGACTCTGCCGAGAGGAGACCATCACGGCTACACACGCGGTTGATGCGTTTTACTTCGGATCTGGTGTCAAGTTATCTACAACCGGACATTAACAAATTCCCATCTGCCTATAACCGCAGGCACGGCTTTCGAAAGATTATACCCTGCAGGGGTGTCCCAACTTAGCCCATGATAAGCTCTCGCGATCAACGAAGGATATACCTTCTCCCAGGAAGACCCGATCAGACTCGGAATCCCGGTTTACAAGACATTTCGACAATGGTAAAACAAGACCAACAAAGCCGCCCGATGCATCGACAATCCCGATAGGAGCTGCACAAAACTCGTTCTCAGGGCAACACCGGATAAGCGAAGCGTACAGGAACCGACGAATCCAAGTTGCCAAGGAATGGTCCCGCACGGTGCTCTAGTTTGGACCAACACTTAGACAAGCATTGGCCCGGGGGGGGGGGGCTGTAATAAAGATGACCCTTGGGTTAATTACTCCCAAGGGAAATATAGGTGGCGGTGAGGCAAATGGTAAAACCAATGTTGGGCCTTGCTGGAGGAGTTTTATTCAAAGCGAACTGTCAAGGGGGTCACATAAATCACCCGACCGCGTAAGGAACGCAAAATCCGGGAACATAACACCGGTATGACGGAAACTAGGGCGGCAAGAGTGGAACAAAACACCAGGCATAAGGCCGAGCCTTCCACCCTTTACCAAATATATAGATGCATTAATAATATAAGAGATATTGTGATATCCCAACCAAAACCCTGTCCACCATGGAGCAATCTAACTTCACCTGCAACTAACAACGCTATAAGAGGGGCTGAGCAAAGCGATAACATAGCCAAGCAACGGTTTGCTAGGAAGGGTGTCAAAGGTTAGAGGTTCATGGCAATTTGGGAGGCTTGATGAGCAAAAGATAGGTAACGCAGCATAGCGATAGAACGAAGCAACTAGCATAGCAATGATAGTAGTGAGATCCAGGGTAGCGGTCATCTTGCCTGAAATCCCGCAAGGAAGAAGAACGAGTCCATGAAGAAGACAAGCGGACGTAGTCGAACGAATCCTCACAACTCCGGAACGAAACCGAAGGCAACCCGGAAAGAAGCAAACAACATGGTAAATGCACAAGCATAAACATGGCATGATGCACAAACAAGTATGATGCATGTCCGGTTTAATAAGGCATGGCATGGCAAAGTGCAACAAACAATACTGCCAATTAAGTGGAGCTCAATATGCAACGAGTTGCATATTGACGAAACACCACATTGACATATTTAGTTTAATCTCGTTTAGGTACACAACAATATTAAATGTTGTTAAACATGGCAAGAGGTGAAACATAATTAATCTACCTATCTAGGCAAGTTTAAGTGAGGCCGGAAACAACAAACAACAATTCCGGAAAATCCCCATGTGCATAAAATGAATTTGGTACTGTTCTGCCCTAAACCATATTTTAATGTTGTTAAACATGCACGATGAGTGCACCAAGTTAATCTAGGCATTTTCCCACCCCAAATACATATAAAGTTTATTTAAAATCGATCTACGGTTATTTAGTTGCGAAATAAATCATTTTAACATGGCATTTAAGCAAATTAACACAAACAGCATTTTAAACATTTTAAACATGGATGAAAGTGACATATTATGAAACTAGATGAAATTCTAAGCATTTTACATATATAAAACATTTTAATCCGATGCACGGTTGTGGAGTTTATTATATGCATGATATTGAGGGGTTTTCTGTAAAACTGTAATTCACCGGATAATGCTAAAATCGCTGGACAGGAAAAAAACATGCATGGGCCGATCTGACTAGCCCAATAGAGGAAAGGCCAGGGGGGCTGCTCACCCTGGGCCTTGGGCCGGTTCGGTGGAGAGGCTGGGCTGCAGCTGGGGAGGCCCACGCAGGTGCGGTGCGCGCGGGACGAGCAGCTCCTCTGCTCGTCCCGAGCAGAGACATGGCGGCGGTGGTGGAGGCTCGCCGAGCGTAGCTGTGCGAAGGCGGGGAGAACGCTGGGAGGCACGGGACTCGCCGGGAACGGGGGCCGGAGGCCAAGCCTCGGCCGGATCTGGCAGGAAGGAGGGCCGACAGAGAGGGACGACAACTCCGGCAGAGTTCCATGGCAGCACAGGAGGGTTGGTGACGGTGGGCGGCGGAGAGACACCGAGGGGCGACGGTGAGGCTGCGCGGCGGTGGGGTGCTCGGGCGGCGACGGATCTGGGTTCCGGCACAGCCACAACCTTCCGGCTAGGCGACGCGGACGATGGCCGGCGGCGGGTCGACGGGGAGCTCGGGATCGAGGGTCTCCTCCCCTTGATCCAGAACAAGAAGGAGGAGGCGGGCGGTCGGGCGGGCTCGTGCGTGCGACGGCGGGCTGCGGCAGCAGGGCTTCGGGCCCAGGCGGGTCCTGGATGGGCTCCGCGGGCCGCGTGGGTGGAGGAGAGACAGGGGGACGCGTGGCAGCCGCTAGTTGGGTGAGAAGTCGGCTTGCGGTGGCGCTGGCGAGTGGGACGGTGCCAAGTGGCGGGGAGAAGGTGGTCGGCAGCGGATCCGAGGAGAAGGGGCGGCTGGATTCGAGGGAGGGGGTCTCGGGGTAGGGGAAGAGCTAGGTTAGCCAATTTTTGGTAGGGGGGTGTATATATATGGAAGGGGCTAGGGTTTGAGGGGTTAGGAGGGGGGTTTCGGAGCCGTTCGATCATAATCGGACTGTCCGGAGCGGAGGGGAAGTGTAGGAGGGCTAGACGGGCTGTGATTAGAGGCCTCGGGCTGAGAGGAGAGAAGAGAAGAGAGGCCCGACAACAGTTTCCGAATACCGAAAACGTCTGACGCTAGACCGACTATATCGCGGTTATATATTTAACGGTTGGGCAGTCAAACGAACTCCGAATGCGACGAAATTTGGCAGGCGGCCTGTCTACACTATAATAAGACCGCTCAACAAGTTTCATCCCATTCCGAGAACATTTTTATGCCGCTTATAAAATATTATTTCGGAGGTGCCGCGGGCGCGTGTGAGAGTGTCGGGGCTCGGAATGGACAACGGAGAGAACCGGGGGAACCCGAACGGATGCAAGTTTTGGAAAACATGCAGATAATATGCAGATGATGACATGGCAAAATGCAACACACAAGCAAAAGACATGGCAACGACGGCAAATAACTGGCAGACACCTGGCGCAACGAATCCGGGGCGTTACACAGATGCCCTGGAGAGCGAGACGCCTCCAGAGGCCCCTTCCCTGAAGCCTAGGCGCGACACCGAGGTGTCGTCCCAGCGTGGCCCGGACTAGGGAGGACACATCTCTGGGGTCGGATACATGGGAGCAGCGGTTCCCATGAATGTCGACGGCGGGGGCGATCTCGGATTCGACCCGCGGCCGGACACAGTCTTTGAGGCCTTTAAAGCCCCAATATTTGGCGAGCAGCCCCCCTTGACGGAGGGAGGCCAGCCCGCTCCACCAGCAACCTCTGTCCAAGGAGAGTTGCCGGGCGGTCTATCGACAGTGCTAGAAAGTGCGTCCATCGTCGACGAACATCGCGCACTCATGGGTGCGGTGATTGAGAAGATTCAGTCCGCTGAGAGTGGGCTGAATGAATCCTGCCTTAGTCTTATAAAAGGCTTTGAGGTATGTTTTTAGGAACCTTTGGAAGATTGTCATAGTATGAGTAGTAGCCCCTGATGCACTGTCCGGTGAAAGATAGAGAGAGCCGGACAGGGGATCAAATTTTCGCCTTGCAGGAGACTTAGTTAATGACGTATATCCCTTTGTTTGAAAACATGCGTCTGTAGCGATGACCGCCTCACATAATGTAGAGGTGTCCGGACTAAAACAGAGTCTGGAACGGGCCGAAGAAGAACTTGGCTGCTTGAAGAAGCAGTTGGAGGACAAGCAAGGTATGTCGAAGTCTTTTGCCAAGTTGGGCACAAACTAGTAGCTGTGCCTGAAAATATTTGTATTGAATGCTCTAGGAGGGGGCGCCGAAATTGAGGCACTAAAGAAGGCTGTGGCCGAAGCCGACAAGAAGGCCGCCACCGAGCAGGCTCTTCGTGAGAAGCACGAGGCCATGGTCATTGAAGCTGAGCGAGAGCTCCAGGAGGCCGTGAAGAAAAGCGAGACTTTGGAGCAGAGTCTAGCCGGAAAAGAATCCGAACTCGCCCAAGCTCTCCAAGCTACAGATGATGCTCGGGAAGAAGCCTGAGGTGCTCTGTAGGACATTCATGAGGCACGGGAGGTTGCGGCTGGTAAGACCTTTTATACTCAAGGCCATTTTTACTTAGTAATTGGAGGAACTCTAAGCGACAAGCTGAATTCTTGTTTCTCCAGGGGCGTTTGCGGACCTGCCACGCAGCATATCAGATGCTGCCCAATTCTACCGGACTAAGGAGAAGAAGTCTGCGGAGAAGCATTTCTGGTCGCAATATTTGGCGCCGAATTATCTGGTGCCCTTTATCGATCAGCTAAAGCAGCTGGTCGAACTGCACCAGGCGGCCGAACTAGCCATGAAGGACTTGGTTGTCCGGCTGTGGCCGCGGAGCCAATTCCAAGCAGTTACTTCGGACTCGTGAAGCGGATTGTTGGTGCTCGCCCTCAGCTCGATGTCATTAAGCGATCGGTCTGCATAGAGGGTGCACGCATGGTGTTTTCCCGTGCGAAGTTGCACTAGGGGAAGCTTGATGCTGAGAAGCTAATGACTGGGGGAGCACCAGAGGGTAAGGAGCATCGCAAGCCCGAGTTATACTATGAAGGTGTCCTGAAAGGAGCCCGCCTTGTGGCGGATCAGTGTACCAAAGACACGATATTTCCCTGAAGGCAGTCACGCCGTCCTTTGTAATGCGGGATAATGGCACTGTTGTTATTTATTGCCTGTTTATATGAACGTTTGTTCTTCCTGTGCGGCTGTTTAGTGTATATAAATCCTAAGAGTTGGCCAGTCATCGGCTTCTGCCCCCACGTAAAAAGTACGGGGGTGTTCGGGACATACCTGAGCACTCTTTATCCCATTGTTGGGTCCTTTTAAGGAGGTGTTCCTCACCACGAACCAGACAATAAGACTATAGGGCTTTATCACTCTCACTTAGCCATAGGAATTCGAGTATGGTGGGCGCAACCCCTAGTATTTGGAAGCCCATACTAGGGGCTCTAACGACGCCTGATCAGAAAACCGATCCATCGCACTCTGCATTGATTATGGCATTGTGCGGAATGAATCTTTAAAGATTTTACAACCTCTCGAACAGCTGACCAGCTCTCGCCGTATCATGACAGTCAGTTTTCGGCTTTCTCTACTGAGGTGCTCGTCCGTAAGAATTGGGACACAATCGCAGCAGTTCTCCCAGCGCTACCTTAGCCGATAGAGCGGAACGTAAGGTACCAAAACATGGGAGCCGGGAAAACCCAACTAATGACCCAAGACATGATTCGGAGCTGATGCATATAGTGCTATAAGTTCAGGGTGCCGAGCGACCGAAAAGGTGGCCGGACTTTATTGCCATATAATGAGTACTATGAAGCCCCTGGCATAGTGGGGCATAACACGATGTACTGGTACCGTTATGACGAAAGATCGTCAATGAGAAACAATGGCCGGTGAGTGTTATTTAGGTCTACGTATCATAGTAGAATGACATGTCTATGTAGTACTGCTTATGAAAAGAGGTGAGCTGGCGGAACCTGTCGTGGCCGGACTGGAGGAGGCTGTGTACGGATCCCAAATGTATCCGGACTGTCCCCTTTGGGGGGGGGGGTTACTTAGGTGTTCCCGCCTTGTGCGTCCGAGCGGATTCCATGCCGCTAGTCCTGATCTGTGCAAAAGTTAGTCTGTAAAGACAACTGCTCAAGGGCAGCTGCATGTCATATTGTGGTTGAACCGCGGGTGCCTAATCGGAGCCTGGGCGGACCAGGTTATCATGCCATAAAGTAGCTCGGACTCCTCAGTTGGTGTCCGGGTAATTGGCTACCGAATCAAAATGGGCACAACTCGCTATTCCAGCGGTGGTAGGATTTCCACTCCGAGGGTGGAGTTCGGCATTGCCCATAATTGTGACTATGTTACGCGGGATTGGCCTAATGTTGTACCCTATTGGGTCTAGCCAACGTGGTTCGTCCCGATACTATATGGCAGTTACTGTATAAGGGGACAATGCCGGAGACTTATTATTCAGCATGGTGTTTGTTTGGTGGTCCGAAGACAACCACTAGAGTGGTGGGCCTGTAAAACTTGGCCTATGCACTTGGCATCTTTTAGAAGATGTTATTAATGCCCGTGGGGGCTCGTGTGAGATGGAGCCCACAAACTATTGGGTCGATGGTGAGTGCAATTAAATTGCCATGGTTGATGTTGTCCGGACGGTCGATGTGATCGGAGACGATCGGCCGTATTTTTGTACTGCGGAGGATCTCCCTTTGAGCTCGCCATATTTGGTGGGCTTCTTGTTGTTTGAGACTTCCCTTCGTTGTTTTCGGCACCCGATCGGCCGTTTTGTTTTGAGGATCCGGCATTCTCTATTGGTATGCTTGGCCGCCCTTCTAGGGGTACCATGAATTTCACATGGTTGATCGAGTATGCTGCTCGGTCCGAATGGGCGTGAGCTATTCTTTTTTCGCTGACCGAACTAGGGGTCGCTAAATTCGGCACCATTTCCTTGACTTGATGCTTATGACGATTGCATCAAGATTTGTGGATGCTGCCTCACGTTTCCTGTGTATTGTCCCGGACCGTGGTATATTGGCGTCGGGGTGTGGGCTTTAGGTTCTCCTTCTTAGGTTGAGGTAGCGAATTGTGACTTGGGTATCCTTTGGCGGGGCGGTCGAGTCCATATTCCTCGGTGGCCAGGACCTTGGTCCATCTGTCTATGAGCATTTCTTGGTCGGCTTTGAGCTGCTGTTGTTTCTTTTGCAGGCTTTTCGCCGTGGCCATAAGCCGTCGCTTAAAGTGAACTTGTTCCGTGGGATCTTCAGGCACGCCGAATTCATCGTGCCGAGGCTCACCTCGTCTTCGGACGGGGGCATGTAGTTGTCCCTTTCCAAGTATCCGTCCATCGCCTGTCTGGCCTACTCGAAGGCAGGCTGATCGGGATTGTATTCATCTTTGGCATCGTCTGGATTGTTTTTGACTGCTGTGCCGGTATTGTTGTGGCGGGGCTTGAGGCGGCGCTGATGACGTTCATACTTTGCCTTCTTCCTTGAGGGGTTATCCTCCATTGCCTCATCGCCATTGGTTTCTTTCGGAGTGTCCACCATATATATATATCATATGAGGATGTGGCTGTCCACTGTCCCGTGGGCGGTGGTTCCTGTTCCTCTCCTACATCATCGTCCACACCGTCGATGTTTTCGGAGTCGTAATTAAGCACGTCAGTCAAATCATCGACCATGGCAATGAAGTGGGTGGTGGGTGGGCAACGAATTCCCTCGTCGCCTGCCTCCCACTCAAGCTGGACATAGTTCAGCCAAGAGTCTCCTAACAAAGACAGAGACTTTAACGAGTTCAGCATGTCGCCAAAGGGCGAGTGCTGGAAGATATCCATAGCAGTGAACTCCATTACCGGAGCCCAACCAGTTTCGGCGGGCTGGGGGAAGCACAGACTGGAACCTACAGCCGGAAACGAGTCCGGGGGTTCGGTGTCACAGGCTTCCTTGAGGGCGAAGCCTGTGCTCGGCTCTACCGCCGATTAGTGTGCGGCTTCCGGGGCAGGGTCCACCCACCCGTCCTCGGACGACGCGATTTGCCTCGGATTTAGGTTCGGAGCTCCTGCAGGTGTGATATCCCGAGTATTGTCAGACAGCGGGTCTAAGCCATGCTCGTCGTGACTGTTCGACGCTCCTGACATAGGCCTGAATCTGTCGAAGATCAAGTCTCCGCGGACATCCGCCGTGTAGTTCAAGCTTCCGAACATGACCTGATGGCCAGGGGCGTAGCTGTCGATCTGCTCCAGATGGCCAAGCGAGTTGGCCCGCAGTGCGAAGCCACCAAACATGAAGATCTGTCCGGGGAGAAAAGTCTCACCCTGGACCACGTTGTTGTTGATGATTGAAGGGGCCATCAAGCCTTGAGGCGATGACATAGAGGAACTCTCAATGAAAGCACCAATGTCGGTGTCAAAACCGGCGGATCTCGGGTAGGGGGTCCCGATCTGTGCGTCTAAGACCGATGGTAACAGGAGGCAGGGTGTCATGGAATTGTCACGGCAGATGTCCTAGTGTGAGGACTTAGTCGTGAGGCCAACGCATATATGTGGTAGCTTGAGAGGGGTTGAGCAGAATCGAGAGACGCAACGAAGACAAGGTTTTAGACAGCTTCGGGCCCCGGGAAACATCATCCGGTAATAGCCCTACATGCTGTTTGAGGCTAGGTCTCATTATCATCACGAGGGAGTTGCCGGTAAACTGGATCTTTGTGTCTAGCCCTAGAGATTGTTTCTTCTTTCCTGTCCCTCTTTGGAGAACCCTGCCCCTCCTTATATATGTTAGAGGGGCGGGTTACATGTGGAGTCCTAGTAGGACTAGACTAGTCTATCTTCTCTTACAAGTTGAATACAAGCCCGGGTCTTGCTTCCTTGTAAAAGAAATATTCATCATCCCTTTCCTCTTAAGCCGACCCATCATAACGTGAGCCAGCCTTCTGGGCTTTGGGCCTTGTTGTCCATCTGACCTGCCCGCCGGGTTACTAATGGGTCGCCATCACCGGGCGGGTTATCTGTGAATTGCCAAGCTCCAGGCAGGTCACCAGTGAGTCGCCACGCTCCAGCCGGGTCATACATCCGGCGTGTTACACCGCGGGGTATATCCCCAACATTAGCCCCCAGTTTATTTTGGATTTATTCATGTTAAACTGATCCTGCAAAATAACTCAAGGACAAATTTGTTAGGTTGTGCTCCGGGTTAAATATTCTCCTGAGTCGGGACCTGATTATCCTTAAGTCATTGTCATTTCCTTCATCTAGAAAATCCGGGTCAAATAAGCTAGCTTCATACTCAATTTGCTGATGTTGGTTTCTCACAGAAAAATATTATGAAGAATAATCCACTTGAGTCGGCTTCCAAGGCGCCGGGTTAAATAATTTTGGTCTTCAAATTCTCATATGATATTCAGCCGGCTTGAAGATGTAAAACTTGCCGATTTATCATTACCAAAAACTGCCGGATTATAAAACAGACGATGCCGGGTCATAATTGTTGTTGACACGGGTTTATGTAATTGATCCTCCTGATTTTCTCAAAACTGATAATTTGAAGATTTTTCTCCCTTATATCCATATTACCAGTAGCCCCCAAGTCTTGAGCAGAACAAAGTGATGGTTTAAGACTTGCTCCAATAAATGTTACAACCTTGAAGAAATCCGATTTATTCATCTCAATCATATAAACTGAATATTCCACACATGTAGCCCCCAAGTGTCGGGTTGTCATGCTTGCAGCAACCTGGGACTTGTAATTGCTTTATGCTCATGAAAATTTTAACCAGTGTAGCCCCCAAGGGCCGGGTCATTATGCAATAATGAGTAGGGACTTTGTAGATATAACCATGTAAATTTGAACAGCAATGTGTAGCCCCCAAGGGCTTAGTAAGATAATACTGAGCTGGGACTTTGTATATAATTGATAATAACATCATATAATATAGTCTCCACCATGGGGCTTGAACCCACGTCCACAAGGTTAAGAGCGTTGTACTCCACCAACTGAATAGTGGACCGTTCAATATAATGGATTAATGATTGTGTACCTTGAATTTTTGACAGGAGCAATTGGTAGCCCCCAAGGGCCAATTCATTTAGAATGTGATGAGTCGGGTCTTCAATAAGTTGAGCAAAAAATGACTTTGCATTAGCCGCCAAGTGCCATGGTGCATGCTGGCAGTGACATGGGACTTGCATATTTGATATAATCCCAATCTGAATAATATAGCCCTCAAGTGCCGGGTCGTAAGCCTGTAGCGACTCGGGATTATTCCTTCCACTGTAGAATAATAGCCGTTGCGCTAAAGCAACTTTGAAAACCTCAATCATAACACTGGTTATTGATAATCACAATAGAAATCCAGCCATGTTGGCTATTCGAGATTTGAATAATATAATCCGGTATGAAAACCTCAATCATTCAATATCATCATGAAAATCCAGCCAGTTTTGGCTACTAAAGATTTGAATACCTCATCGGTTGACAAGTAAATCCGGAGTTTAAATACCTGGCGGCTCTTGGCCGATGACGACTTAATGCGCATTCATTGTAAGCCAGAATTTTTGTAACCCGGTGGCCTATATCCCTTGAGAAAATCAATAATTGATAACCCTTTTGAGACACCAATTTCAGTGATGAGCTTGGACTGAAGCATTTATATAAGTCCTAATTCTGCAAATCCTGCACAGAGTTGAAACAACATATGCCCTAGTGACTTAACGTCAAGGGCCAGGGCGGGTAACCACCCAAATGTAGTCTTACCCTGCACACAAGTAGATCACAAGAACCCTTGGCGGTTTACCGCAGGGCGGGTCATAATACCTCACATATAACCACTGTGATATTGAATTTGTACTGCCGGTTTACATGACCTGTGTAGTAAGGGTGATAACCAAATCTTTAGAAGCCAACGCTTCCACATAGATGATGATTGTCATAAGCTGGCGACGTATAGTCAAAAAGTCAAGCCGGGTTAAGCATAAAACACTAATATACATTTGAGATATAATCCAAAAAAGGTCTCAAGTCAAACCCAAAATTGTTCACAAAAAAGACTTCAAAAACTTAAGGCTTCTGATTCGTATACGATCAGAAAACCGTTCCAAAGGGGTTGAGCTAAGATTCGAATACGATCATATAGCCCCCAGTGGCTTTGGCGTTGCCGATCAAGAGGGTACCGACAGCTGTGTTCTCTTTGGTTCGAATACGACCTATGTTTGAACAGGAAGCCCCCAAATGACCTTGAGAGTTGTTTAACGATGCTGATTCGAATATGATCCCTGTCGGACCCAAAAGAGGTTAAGCTATGATTCGGATACGATCAAGAAGCCCCCTAGTGAGTTTGGCAATGTGCCAATCAAAAGGGTTTCGATAGCTATGTTCTCTTTGGTTCGAATACGACCTATGTTTGAATAGGAAGCCCCCAAGTGATCATATATTAGCATTGCACCAATCAAGAGGGTACCGACAACTATGCTCGATGAGCAGGAAGCCCCCAAGTGACCATAATAAGATAAGCCGTAAGGCAGGATACCTATGTTTGAACCGCGCATCATGGCAGCAAGTTCTTTTTGGCAACCTTTAATTTGTCTTAGAACTCGAACTTGCGAGAGATTAATTCTTTTTGAACCGGAACTTTAAACCGGATTTGAAAGCTTCAAAAAATTGTGAGGGACAAATTTACCTTGAGCCGGATTTTGAACCGGATTTGAGAGCTTCAAAAATTTGTGAGGGACAAATTTACCCCAGGCCGGCTTTTGAACCGGATTTGAGAGCTTCAGTGCTTTGTGGGAGAAAGATGTCTCTTGAACCGAATTTTAAACCGAAGTCCTTATTTTGAGCCGGAAATCTTCTGACGGCTTAAATTTTCATCAATATGGCGGTGGCCTCCGGAACCGGGTTATCCTTCCCTCCAATGACCCGGGGTTCCCGAGTCATGTCATTGTAGCCCCCGAGTCTCAAGACGACTTGAAGAGTTGGCTTGAGATTCTTCATATTTAACCGTGATATAAACCGGCAGGAGTTATCCAATAACTTAGTGATATAATAATCCCTTTTTGCAGTGGACAATGTGTCCTGCATTGGAAAACTTGCAAGCCAGAGTAATTGCTCTTTTAAAGAAAGCAATATATAATATAAAAATATACTGGATGGAATTCACCTGATATGTTAAGCCAGAAATTATCCGCCACAGAGTTGATGATCACTATGGTGAAGTTAAAACCAATCACGAGCGAGTCGGCCACGGATGTAGACAGATGAGTCGACCAAGGCATTGTAAACTGGTGCGGACGAGCAAGTTGGCCTCCGCATTGTAAGCCGGTGCGGACGCGTCAACCGGCCGCAAGGGCGGATGGGCTAGTTGGCCACGGTGTTGTAAGCCGGTGCGGGAGTCCGTTGAGTAAGGACGACCACCTGTGCCGAATGATGTTGGCATGCCTCCATCTCCGCAGTATAATTGTAATGAATAATTCTCCTTATATAAAACACAGCAGGGCAAAGTAGTTTTGCTTGGATGAATTAATATATGCTTAAAACTAAATAGGGCAAACAGCACCTGGTATTTTTCGGATGTTGATAGCAGCTCATCTGAACATCTCCAGCAGCTACCCTTCCCTGATAATAGCCATACACATGACCATACCATCAAGTACTGCCAACGCATATGGCACAGTAACCCATGCGGATGGGCGAGTCGGTAGCGGCGTTGTAAGCCGGTGCGGACGAGAGAGTCGGCCGCGACATTGGAAACGGCACGGACGCGGGCAAGTCGGCCATGGGCACGGAGAATGAGGAGGTCGCGTGTGTTGATATAGCGGAAGCAGTGATTTTTCCATGTATCCGTCGAGCAGCATGGCACGGAGCGAACGCCAGTGCAGAATAATACTGGCTCGCACTCCATATCCATAGTACCTTTGTGATGGATAATTATCCTGCATTTGAAACACACATACCAGAGTAGCTTGTTTTTTGAAAAAAAAATGCGCTAAAATAGACCAGACAAATATCACCTGGTATTTTTATATGTCAGGCGCTTATACTGGATAAGCACATTTTGTTCCGCGGATAACTCAACCTCAGAACCTGAACTGTGCATGTGCTTGGTCCAGTGACTTGTGCCCAGCCTTTGGGTTTCTTCTGAATGCGTGAGAGGTATCATCTCTGAAGACTACTTCTTTCCTGTATCTCACACTTATTGCTCCAATAAAGGCAGCTCGCGAGCCAGCGGCTCTCGACAGAAACATGCCTAGGGGTGAGGGCGGTGACTTGCGGTAGCCCACACCAGCGGCGACTCGAGGTAGGAGCGGTGACTCGGCGCGGCAGCGACGTATGGAAAAAGTAGGTGAACAAGGTAAGCGATCCTCGGGGACGAAGGAAGCGCGCTGACGGCTTAAGGTCGGGCCGGCAGAGGAAGAGCAAGGGCGCGGGCATGGGTGGTGAGCCGGCGCGCGTGCACAGGCGCTGACAGCAGTGGTGAGCTGGAGCGCGGGGAGTAGCAGTAGCCAGTCGGTTTAGCAGGGGCTGCTCGAGGCGGCGGCTGAAGAGGGCGGGTTAGAGCAGCCAAGGCGGCTCAGCGGGCCACGGCCAGGACAGAGGCGACCGGCGGAGGCGGCTCGACGGCGTAGGCGCGCCGGTGAGGTACAGCCGCGACGCTGGGGGCGGGAGGCGATGATGCAGAGTCCGAGTCTAACCACCCGTCCGTGTCCTCGTCTTGGTCGTTGTCATTTGATTGTCCATGTCTTCCTCCAAGTCGTGGCCTTCATTTTTTTATTTTTTACTTTTAATCAAAGGCTAGCCCAGCTTGGTAACTTTTCCTTAATCCTGGAATTTAACCTCCTCGTAGCTTCGTTATAGTAATCAGAGTTGACAAAGGAAAAACTAACTTGGCCTCTAATGATGTACTAATCCAACACGTAATCTCCTTGGAGTGGTCTTCAGCTAGCATTATGGAGTGCCGGTGAATTATTCCAAAAACAATCAGACTGTAAACTGCATTGCAGCCATCCATAGTACTAGAACTCCGATCTGATGCTTTGCTACGAGTAATACCAGCAGGGCCTGCCTCCGGACCTGTTGATGTATACGTGGAACAATAGTGAAATTCGGCGGCTTGCGTGAACCGCGCACGTACGGCGGTTGGAGCAGTACTTCTATTGAACTTGGCGACACGCGATAGCTACAGAAGAAATCGATCTCTTATCCATATTCGATGGCTTGTGTAGCATCGGTGGCACACCGAACACCAAACCCTAATTTTCCTTCATATTGTAGTCTTCAAAATTTAATCACACTTTTGATCACCAAACGATGAATTCGCCGGATCTGCACGAGGTTTTTCCATGGCAGCTTATCTTGCGCGATTATTTCATACCGGCTCTTCTTCATCCAATCACTCATCAGCTTCTCGATCCCTAAAAGAATTCCCTCCAAGAACTCAACACCACCATGCACCAGCCCCAAGGTGGGCGCCAACTGTCGTGGAATTGTCACGGCAGATGTCCTAGTGTGAGGACTTAGTCATGAGGCCAACGCATCTATGCGGTAGCTTGAGAGGGGTTGAGCAGAATCGAGAGACGCAATGCAAGACAAGGTTTTAGACAGCTTCGGGCCCCGGGAAACATCATCCGGTAATAGCCCTACATGCTGTTTGAGGCTAGGTCTCATTATCATCACGAGGGAGTTGCCCGTAAACCGGCTCTTTGTGTCTAGCCCTAGAGATTGTTTCTTCTTTCCTGTCCCTCTTTGGGGAACCCTGCCCCTCCTTATATATGTTAGAGGGGCGGGTTACATGTGGAGTCCTAGTAGGACTAGGACTAGTCTATCTTCTCTTACAAGTTGAATACAAGTCCGGGTCTTGCTTCCTTGTAAAGGAAATATTCATCATCCCTTTCCTCTTAAGCCGGCCCATCATAATGTGAGCCGGCCTTCTGGGCTTTGGGCCTTGTTGTCCATCTGACCCACCCACCGGGTTACTAATGGGTCACCATCATCGGGCAGGTTATTTGTGAATCACCAAGCTCCAGGCAGGTCACCAGTGAGTCGCCACACTCCAGCCGGGTCATACATCCGGCGGGTTGCACCGCGGGGTATATCCCCGACACAGGGGACACGATGTTTTACCCAGGTTTGGGCCCTCTCGACGGAGGTAAAGCCCTACTTCCTGCTTGATTGATATTGATGATATGGGTATTACAAGAGTTGATCTACCACGAGATCATAGAGGCTAAACCCTAGAAGCTAGCCTATGATGATTATGATTGTGATTGTGTCTCTAAGGACTAAACCCTCCGGTTTATATAGACACCGGAGGGGGCTAGGGTTTACACAGAGTCAGTTACAAAGAAGGAAATCTATTATCCGGATTGCCAAGCTTGTCTTCCATGCAAAGGAGAGTCCCATCCGGACACAGGACGAAGTCTTGAGTCTTGTATCTTCATGCTCCAATAGTCCGGACAAAGTATATAGTCTGGCTGTCCGGATACCCCCTAATCCAGGACCCCCTCAATCACCCACGGTGTTTTCTCATTAACCGTTCGCAATAGGAAAACCCAATTAGCAAGCTAATTGGCCAATTAGGGGGCCAACTGCCCTATTATTAATAATCCATTTACTAATCTAATTGACATTCATTTTAAGCACATAATATATTCCATTTCCATATTAAGGAAGCAGGATTTTATAATTGAAATACATCGTAGTACAACATGATATAGCTTCAACACTCAGCTACCCCATTACACAACTGCACCAGCAACAAGTTTCACATGCAACATCTAGAACCTTTCAAAATTAGCATCATAGACGGTACATAGAGAGATGCATCTCATCTGGAAAACTACTGAAACGGAAGGCGAATATTGAGCCTTCATTCATGTTGAAGGTCTTTGCAACTTTAGGCCAGTGCCTGTGGATGATTGACCGTCCATCCTTCAACCTCTTCAGGAACACTTCAATATTGAACTGTGGGTGTTGTATGAAAACTTTCCTCACCTCCTGACCACAGAGGTGGTTTGAGAGGTAATCATCAGTGAACCCTGGAAACAAGGATGTGCATAAATATCTTCTCTATATTGGAAACGGGGCAAAGGAATAAAAAAGGCAAGGTATAATAGTTAGTACCATCTTGTAAACCTTAGTGCTTCTCATTGTTTCCCTGCAACACATATACGGTAGTTAGTCATTAGGTTAAGTAAGGGTTCGCATGATATCAGTAAAATATGTTGATGAAAAATAAGCACATTTCAGAGTCATCAGATTAATTCAAGCCACATGGAAAACCCATTTTTCCAAACCAAGCATGATTAAGAACTAGGAAATATAGCACTTTCATATGTTTCTCATGTATTAAGTGCAGCCAAATTTGATTTATTCCTCACATGGTATACAATAACAGAATGCAGCCACAACAATTGAACATCGCATTGCAGAATTGAACCAAGCAGTTAACTAAAGTCCACAACAAGTGAACCAAGCCACAACAAATGAACCAAGCAGTTAACTAAACACCAATTGAACAATATAACATACTCCTAATAGAAGATTAGATAGTTAACCAAACCAAGCATGCTTAACAACTCGGAAATATTGCACCCTGAAGAATTGAACATCACATTTGCAGAATTGAACCGAGCAGTTAATTGAACACCACATTGCACGACATATAGAACATATACACTATAGCACAAGATTGCATGGTAAAAGTAGATAGCACAATTCACTAGAATTTGTTAAGGAAAGGCAGTAACTAGCAAACTAAACATGGGTCCTTATAGTGAGCTAATAAGACAAGCTACTCTTCATTGTCGGAGATATCGATGACGATTGGCTCCTTGGACATGGAAGAGGGCGGCACATCCGCATCGTGGGTGCCCTCGTTATAATGGTGAGTTGCTTGAGCCGCTTCGGGCACCAACCTGCTGGCTCTCGAGATGAGGTAAGCATGTGCACGCTGAGAAAACACCTCGTAGTCTTTGTCGAAGGCACCGATGGTGGCCTTGAGAAAATGCCATGAACTATCATTTAAAGAAGCCAATCGCGTCGCCGCATTGGCGCATGAGGCGTCAACGGTGGCCTCGATGGCGAGGTGCTCCTCCAAGGTCTGGGGGTCAGCACAAATGGCAGCCATCGCAACCTCATCCGCGCGTGCGGCTGTGATTTGCTTCTCCGCTGCCAAATGCTCCTTGAGGTCCTGGCTATACTGCATGCACCATGTCTTAGGCCAGTGCTTATTTGGTGGAGGGGTCGGTGATTTGGGTGGAAGGTGTCGCGCTCGCACCGACGGTCGGGGCATGTGGGATGTGGAATGAGGAGGAGGATGGGGGTCGGGTGTGGATTACCTGCCTGGATAGGCGAGGCCGAGCAGCATAAAGGAGGGTCACCGGCGAGGAGGCGGCGGTGCTGCAAGAAAGGAGTGATGGTTTCAACTTGGAAAGGAAGGAAGAAATAGGGGAAATGTGGCTTTTGGTAAGCGGGAGGGGGCGGGGAGGTAGATATTTCCGCGGAAGCCAAAAATTTGGAATCGCTTCAGCCAAAAAACTGGCGTGCAAAGTGTCATCAGACACGGTCCCTTATTCAGAGCGGGCTGTGGACTGTAGCCGTCACACCTTCTCGCGTAAGTCGTATGCGTACTATACTCCAACGATGCTCCAAGATATTTTGTGCTACATTTCACACGGTTGGTTATAATAAACTATGTGGGATCTACTTGATTTTTCGTCTTGATTTGAATTACATAATGGGGTCACAGCGGCCATGGACAGTGTTTGAATTGCTAGACCTTTTATATGAAGTGATCATGCAACTATATGTGTGTCATAAAAGAATTGGAATTATTCAAGGTTCGTTTGGACATTTTTATGCATTAAGCGACTTTTCAATGCATTTATGTGCATAATTCAAATTTGAACCACATGCACATGCTCCAGTGCATATAAATTGGTTGAAAAATCAAATCTTTGTCCTTGGGTGCATGCTTAGGTCCCATGCAAGAAATGGGAATGAATTTCAAACACCAGGGCACTGTTGATTGCTGGTAAAACATTGAGGTGCCTGGTTTTTAAATTCTAGTAAATCCAAAACTCGTCTACAATTCACAAAACTTGGCATGCTATCATGGAGCGGCATCAACATGCCGTGGTAATGTTTTTGTCCCATTTGGGGCAGGTTTGGGTATATGCTTCTCACAAACCAGAGCTTCTCACAACAAGCATGATGGTTTCGGTACAGAACACCCCACCTTTGGGGACGAAACGATATCAATTGCCTCTTATTGCTTTCAAAAATTTTCTCGTGTCAACATAGAACAACAGGAGTGTTGTGTTATTTTTTGTGATTTTTTGGGGTTCGTTTGGACATTTTTATGCATTAAGTGAGTTTTCAATGCATTTATGTGCATAATTCAAATTTGAACTACATGCACATGCTCCAGTGCATATAAATTGGTTGAAAAAAAATCAAGTATGTGTTCTTGGGTGCATGCTTAGGTCCCATGCAAGAAATGGGAATGAATTTCAAACACTAGGGCACCGATGATTGCTGGCAAAACATTGAGATGCCTGGTTTTTAAGTTCTAGTAAATCCAAAACTCATCTGAAATTCATGAAACTTGGCATGCTATCATGGAGCGGCATCAACATGCCATGGTAAATATTTTGTCCCATTTGGTTCAGGTTTGGGTATATGCTTCTCACAAACCAGAGCTTCTCACAACAAGCATGATTGTTTCAGTAGGGAACGCCCCACCTTTGGGGATGAAACGATATCCATTGCCTCTTATTTCTTTCAAATTTTTTCTCATGTCAACATAGAACAACATGAGTGTTGTTACAATTTTTGTGATTTTTCGGGGTTCGTTTGGACATTTTTATGCATTAACTGAGTTTTCAATGCATTTATGTGCACAATTCAAATTTGAACTACATGCACATGCTCCAATGCATATAAATTGGTTGAAAAATCAAATCTGTGTCCTTGGGTGCATGCTTAGGTCCCATGCAAGAAACGAGAATGAATTGCAAACACCAGGGCACGTTTGATTGCCGGCAAAACATTGAGATGTCTGGTTTTTAAATTCTAGTAAATCCAAAACTCATCTAGAATTCATGAAACTTGGCATGCTATCGTGGAGCGACATCAACATGCCATGATAATTTTTTTGTCCCATTTGGGGCAGGTTTGGGTATATGCTTCTCACAAACCAGAGCATCTCACAACAAGCATGATGGTTTCGGTAGGGAACGCCCCACCTTTGGGGACGAAACGATATCATTGCCCCTTATTGCTTTCAAAATTTTTATCGTGTCAACATAGAACAACATGAGTGTTGTGTTATTTTTTGTGATTTTTCGGGGTTCGTTTGGATATTTTTATGCATTAAGTGAGTTTTCAATGCATTTATGTGCATAATTCAAATTTGAACTACATGCACATGTTCTAGTGCATATAAATTGGTTGAAAAATCAAATCTGTGTCCTTGGGTGCATGCTTAGGTCCCATGCAAGAAATGGTAATGAATTTCAAACACCAGGGCACCGTTGCTTGCCCGCAAAACATTGAGATGCCTCATTTTTAAATTCTAGTAAAACCAAAACTCGTCTGAAATCATGAAACTTGGCATGCTATCATGGAGCGGCATCAACATGCCATGGTAAATTTATTGTCCCATTTGGGGCAGGTTTGGGTATATGCTTCTCACAAACCAGAGCTTCTCACCACAAGCGTGATTGTTTCGGTAAGGAACGCCCCACCTTTGGGGACAAAATGATATCCATTGCCTCTTATTGCTTTCAAATTTTTTCTTGTGTCAACATAGAACAACGGGAGTGTTGTGTCAATTTTTGTGATTTTTCGGGGTTCGTTTGGACATTTTTATGCATTAACTGAGATTTCAATGCATTTATGTGCATAATTCAAATTTGAACTACATGCACATGCTCCAGTGCATATTAATTGGTTGAAAAATCAATCTGTGTCCTTGGGTGCATGCAAGAAATGGGAATGAATTTCAAACACCAGGGCCACGTTGATTGCCGGCAAAACATTGTGATACTTTGTTTAAATTCTAGTAAATCTAAAACTCATCTGAAATTCATGAAACTTGGCATGCTGTCATGGAAGGGCACCTGACATGTTGAGGTATTTTTCGTGTCCATTTTGAGAGAAGGCGCACTCGAATAATGACAACCAACAAAGGCATTTGGGAAAAAAAACTTGCCACTTTAATATCTCAAACGTTTGTATAATTCAAACTGTGTGCGTTTGGTTAAACATTCACGTGATGCCATGTGTCTTGGTAATAATGGCTATAGGAGGTGCTGTGTGGACAACTTCTTGACTGAACGGGAGGCATGCGAGCGCAGTCCGGTGCGCAGGCTCACCGGGAAGCGTACAAGCTGTTCAACGCAGGATCTGTGCATCTCCTCAACGCAAACGGTTCAGATTATGGTATGAAAATTAAAGCGAGACTTCGGCGCTAAGCCAAGAGACACTGCGATTTGTCAAAATATGCGACTAAAAATCAATAGCACTATCTATTTTTTGCAACTAAAATTCAATAATTAAGCATAGATTTCATTCATACTAGAGATTAAGCAGTCATTCTCACAGGGAAGCGAGACACCCTTGGACCGCCGCCCGCCTCGCTCCCACTGGTCTATACTAATGGCGCCGCCGAGTGGCCGCACCCTCCATCCTCTCTCCACACACAATTCCTCTCTCTCCACCCGCATCCTCAACGCTGCTCTGAGTCCTCAAAGCCGCCAGTGTATGAGGATGCCGCCGAAGCGCCCCATCGGAGGGAGTGGCGATGCCGGGGCTGCTGAAGCACCGGAGCACGGCGTGAATATGGAGACAGAGGTTTCTGTCCCCACCGACGAGGTGGAGAACGAGGCTGCCAACAAGCAGAGGCGGGTCGAAAAAGAACCGCAAGCGACTCCAGCAGGCCTAGACTTCTTCAACAACCTCCCCGATGATATGTTGATAGTCATCATATCCCTCCTCCTAATAAAATATCGGGCGAGGACATCCATCCTTTCCCGGCGGTGGCACACCCTATGGCTCCGCACCCCTGTCGACCTCCTCAATGCCCACAAGCTCTGCCATGGCTATTGCCAAAGCTTGGATGCGTTCTCCCAGATCCTCGGCAGTCGCGATGGCCCAATCAAAGGCCTTATCATGGGCAAGTTCCGTTCCAATGGCAAGGACCGAGCCAAGCTTGACGAGTGGTTCTGATCCCGCACCATAGATCAGCTCGAGAAGCTAAGTTATAATGATGGGCATATGCGCTTGCTGCCAATGTCCGTGCTTTGCTTCGCGCCCACGCTGCGCCTCGCCAAGTTCATGAACTGCCATCCCCTTAATGACGCGTCCGCTCTTTTTCTACCATGATCGAAGCACCTCGAGCTCGTCGCCGTCCGCATCCCAAAGGATGACATGGAGCACCTGCTCCGCGGCTGTACTGCACTTGAGTTCCTTTGTCTTCAGGCGATGAATTGGTCGAGTACCTTGCACATCACCTCCAGGACTCTCCAGACTATTTATGTGTGTTGCTGGTGCTGCAACGAGAGATCACAAAAGGTGGACCACAATATGGTCATCCAGGACACACCTTCACTTGAGAGATTACTTGTAGTTGATCAACAAGGTCCAACAAGAATCAATGTCATTTCTGCGCCGAAATTGAAAGTGGTGGGCTACTCGTGTGTCAAATACTTCAACTTTTAGGTACAACAGTCGCCTTATATACCTCTCCTTCTTGATATCAACGTTATTTCTAGTTTGGAAGATGTATGTTCGTTTGTCATCGAGCGAAGCTTCACCCAGACTCTGGGCACAGTGAAGGTCTTGGCACTAGAATCTGTCGGCCCCAACCTGGACCAAGTTGTCAGTTGCCTGAGATGCTTTTCGTGCTTGAAGAAGCTGTATATCGAGGTGATGTTCCTTTCCTGTTAAATGTTAACCATAAGGGAGTTCAATTTTTTGCACCTTTTCCCAAGTTTACAATGCCAATGTACTATGATTTCTGAAGGAATTTTGGAAGATTTTAGGACATACACCGCCACCCCATATTGGTTGCTTCATTCATATGGTTACAATCGTCCATAAGCATTTCTCCTTTGGATTCATCTGTAATAGTTTTCTTAGGGAAATTTTCATCCAATCCAACCTCTTGTGAAGAAGGCTACATGTTTCTACTCCCTCCGTCCCATAATGTAAGACCATTTTTAACACTAGTGTAGTGTCAAAAAATGTCTTACATTATGGGATGGAGGGAGTAGATTGTAATCAAATGCCCATTGCATGTTAATCATGCCAGATCGAAGATGGCACATTGGTGCATTTTACAAATCCTGCAAACCAGATGGGCGTGTAGCAGTGTTCAAAAATGCATGTAGGCACTAACATGTTCTCTTCTTTTGCAGTGCATATTAGGCCCGGAGGTGGATGATGTTTATAATGACAATCTCATCGAATGCCTGGATCTGCATCTCTCAAATATTACTTTGAACTCCTACCGAGGGACCCCACCGGAGATTACACTCGCCAGGTTCTTTCTTGCCAGAGCAAAGGTGCTGAGGGTACTGAGGTTGAACACACATTTAATTAGGAAAGATCAATGGTATGATTATCAGAGCCGGCTGGTACTGTGGAATGGAAGTGCCTCCAAAAATGCCGAACATCGTATTGGTAGAGCATATGGCAAAGCAATTGGAAGTTATTGTGTCAAACCCATACATGACTTGTCAGCGGCTGATCCCTTTTCGGAAATGACGCAGCTTGCAATGTTTGAATTTGGGTGTTGTAATCTTTGAATTTGAACCTTGCAATATTTATGGTATTTGTTATATTGAACCGTTTCTGTTCTCTTGTCTCAACGCAAACAGTACATCCGGGTGACCTGATACGTCTCCAGCGTATCTATAATTTTTGATTGTTCCATGCTATTATATATTCTGTTTTGGATGTTTAATGGGCTTTATTATGCACTTTTATATTATTTTTGGGACTAACCTACTAACCCAAGGCCTAGTGCAAATTGCTGTTTTTTTGCCTATTTTAGTGTTTGGCAGAAAAGGAATATCAAACGGAGTCCAAACGGAATGAAACCTTCGGGAGCGTGATTTTTGGAACAAACGTGATCCAGAGGACTTGGAGTGGAAGTCAAGCAACCAACAAGGAGTCCACGAGGTAGGGAGGCGCGCCTGCCCCTTGGGCGCGCCCCCACCCTCATGGCTCCACCGACCTACTTCTTCCTCCTATAGATACATACGTACCCCGAAACCATCGAGGAGCACCACAAAACCCTATTTCCACCGCCGCAACCTTTTGTACCCGTGAGATCCCATCTTGGGGCCTTTTCCGGTGCTCTGTCGGTGGGGCCATCGATCACGGAGGGCTTCTACATCAACACCATAGCCTCTCCGATGATGTATGAGTAGTTTACCTCAGACCTTCGAGTCCATAGTTATTAGCTAGATGGATTCTTCTCTCTCTTTGGATCTCAATACAAAGTTCTCCTCGATCTTCTTGGAGATCTATTCGATGTAACTCTTTTTGCGGTGTGTTTGTCGAGATCCGATGAATTTTGGGTTTATGATCAAGATTATCTATGAACAATATTTGAATCTCCTCTGAATTCTTTTACGTATGATTTGTTATCTTTGCAAGTCTCTTCGAATTATCAGTTTGGTTTGGCCTACTAGATTGATATTTATTGCAATGGGAGAAGTGCTTAGCTTTGGGTTCAATCATGCGGTGCTCGATCCCAGTGACAGAAGGGGAAATGACACATATTGTATTGTTGCCATCAAGGATAAAAATATGCGGTTGATATCATATTGCTTGAGTTTATCCCTCTACATCATGTCATCTTGCTTAATAAGTTACTCTGTTCTTATGAACTTAATACTCTAGATGCATGCTGGATAGCGGTCGATGTGTGGAGTAATAGTAGTAGATGCAGGCAGGAGTCGGTCTACTTGTCGCGGACGTGATGCCTATATACATGATCATGCCTAGATATTCTCATAATTATATCACTTGCTCGACAGTAATTTGTTCACCCACTGTAATACTTATGCTCTTGAGAGAAGCCACTAGTGTAACCTATGGCCCCCGGGTCTATTCTCTATCATATTAATCTCCCATTATTTCTATCACCGTTTATTTTGCTTTCTTTACTTTTAGTCTTTATCATAAAAATACCAAAAATGTTATCTTATCATCTCTATCAGATCTCACTATTGCAAGTGGCCGTGAAGGGATTGACAACCCCTATATCGCGTTGGTTGCAAGGTTCTTATTTGCTTGTGTAGGTACTGTTGGGGAACGTTGTAATTTCAAAATTTTCCTACGCACATGCAAGATCATGGTGATGCATAGCAACAAGAGGGGAGAGTGTTGTCCACGTACCCTCGTAGACTGAAAGCGGAAGCTTTAGCACAACACGGTAGATGTAGTCGTACGTCTTCACGATCCGACCGATCAAGTACCGAACGCACGGCACCTCCGAGTTCAGCACACGTTCAGCTCGACGACATCCCTCGAACTCCGATCCAGCCGAGCTTTGAGGGAGAGTTCCATCAACACGACGGCGAGGTGACGATGATGATGTTCTACCGACTTAGGGCTTCGCCTAAGCACCGCTACGATATTATCAAGGTGGATTATGGTGGAGGGGGGCACCGCACACGGCTAAGAGATCTAAGGGATCAATTGTTGTGTCTAGAGGTGCCCCTCTGCCCTCGTATATAAAGGAGCAAGGGGAGAGGCGGCCGGCCTAGGAGGAGGGTGCGCCAAGGGGGGAGTCCTACTCCCACCGGGAGTAGGACTCCTCCTTTCCTTTTTGGAGTAGAAGAAGGGAAGGGAGAAGGAGAAGGAGGGAAGGGGGTGCCCCCTCCCTAGTCCAATTCGGAGTAGTACATGGGGAGGGGTGCGACCACCCTTTGGGGCCTTTCTCTCCTTTCCTGTATGGCCCATTAAGGCCCAATATGAATTCCCGTAACTCTCCGGTACTTTGAAAAAATACCCGAATCACTCGGAACCTTTCCGATGTCTAAATATAGTCGTCCAATATATCGATCTTTATGTCTAGACCATTTAGAGACTCCTCGTCATGTCCCCGATCTCATCCAGGACTCCGAACTTCCGAGGTACATCAAAACACATAAATTCATAATATAACCGTCATCTATGGGTTATGTGCGGACTCTACGGGTTCGAGAACTATGTAGACATGACCGAGACACGTCTCCGGTCAATAACCAACAGCGGAACCTGGATGCACATATTGGCTCCTACATATTCTACGAAGATCTTTATCGGTCAAACCGTATAACAACATACATTGTTCCCTTTGTCATCGGTAAGTTACTTGCCCGAGATTCGATCATTGGTATCTCAATACCTAGTTCAATCTCGTTACCGGCAAGTCTCTTTACTCGTTACGTATTGCATCATTCCGTAACTAACTCATTAGCTACATTGCTTGCAAGGCTTATAGTGATGTGCATTACCGAGAGGGCCCAGAGACACCTCTCCGATAACCGGAGTGACAAATCCTAATCTCAAAATATACCAAATCAACATGTACCTTCGGAGACACCTGTAGAGCTCCTTTATAATCACCCAGTTATGTTGTGACGTTTGGTAGCACACAAAGTGTTCCTCCGGTAAACGGCAGTTGCATAATCTCATAGTCATAGGAACATGTATAAGTCACGAAGAAAGCAATAGCAACATACTAAATGATCAAGTGCTAAGCTAATGGAATGGGTCAAGTCAATCACATCATTCTCCTAATGATGTGATCTCGTTAATCAAATGACAACTCATGTCTATGGTTAGGAAACTTAACCATCTTTGATTCAACGAGCTAGTCAAGTAGAGGCATACTAGTGACACTCTGTTTGTCTATGTATTCACACATGTATTATGTTTCCGGTTAATACAATTCTAGCATGAATAATAAACATTTATCATGAAATAAGGAAATAAATAACAACTTTATTATTGCCTCTAGGGCATATTTCCTCCAGTCTTCCACTTGCACTAGAGTCAATAATCTAGTTCACATCGCCATGTGATTTAACACCAATATTCACATTTGTATGTGATTAATACCCATAGTTCACATCGTCATGTGATCAACACCCAAAGGGTTTACTAGAGTCAATTATCTAGTTCACATTTCTATGTGATTAACACCCAAAGAGTACTAAGGTATGATCATGTTTTGCTCGTGAGAGAAGTTTAGTCAACGGGTCTGTCACATTCAAAGCCGTATGTATGTTGCAAATATTCTATGTCTATAATGCTCTGCACGGAGCTACTCTAGCTAATTGCTCCCACTTTCAATATGTATCCAGATTAAGACTTAGAGTCATCTGGATCAGTGCAAAAGCTTGCACCGATGTAACTCTTTACAACGGGCTCTTTTATCACCTCCATAATCGAGAAATATTTCCTTAGTCCTCACTAAGGATATTCTTGACCACTGTCCAGTGATCTACTCCTAGATCAAAATTGTACTCCCTTACCAAACTCAGAGCAAGGTATACAATAGGTCTGGTACATGACATAGCATACTTTATAGAACCTATGACTGAGGCATAGGGAATGACTTTTCATTCTTTTCTATTTTCTGCCATGGTCGGGTTTTTGAGTCTTACTCAACTTCACACCTTGCAACACAGGCAAGAACTCCTTCTTTGACGGTTCCATTTTGAATTACTTCAAAAACTTATCAAGGTATGTACTCATTAAAAACTCTTATCAAGCGTCTTGATCTATTACTATAGATCTTGATGCTCAATGTGTAAGCAGCTTCACCGAGGTCTTTCTTTGAAAAACTCTTTTCAAATACTCCTTTATGCTTTCCAGAAAATTCTACATTATTTCCGATCAACAATATGTTATTCACATATACTTATCAGAAATGTTGTAGTGCTCCCACTCACTTTCTTGTAAATACAGGCTTCACCGCAAGTCTGTATAAAACTATATGCTTTGATCAACTCATCAAAGTGTATATTCCAACTCCGAGATGCTTACACTAGTCCATAGATGGATCTGTCGGCGTTCTGGGAATGGGGGTCCCCAGACTTGCCTGCCTACGGCCTACGGCGTGGCTCAAAGGGGGCCTAGCATGGCCCATCTTCATCAACACAAGCTCAAGACCCTCGCGAGGGGCCAAGCCTCGCGGGGCAGACGACAAGGAGCTTCCTCAGGCACGGCCTCGTCAGGCTGGCTCATGAGGAGGCGGAGAGTTCAAGGCGGGTTACCTCGCGAGGTGCCCATGACGCCAGCCATGACGACCAAGGGCGCCGGACGGGCGCCAGCCCGCATAGTGTCCTACTTTCCTCTTTGGTGCAAGGGGAGCAAGCGCAGGCAAGAGCATCAAGCAAAGGCATCGATTTCGGTGCAACAAGACCAAGACCAGTCTAACGGCAGGATGGAGGTCACCGTGGAGCCCAAGTCGGTGTCACCACCAGAGCCTTTGACAGCCGAGGACCAACTTTAGTCAGGATAAGTGTACTAGATGTTCCCCTTCAAATTGGCCGATTGTTGGCGCCCTTCCCGCTCAATATTTGGGAAGAGGCCCAGGGCCTTTGCCTATAAATAGGACTAGCCACCCACAGGGTAGAGGGATCGACATCTGGATAGAAAACTGGAGATAAGATAGGCATCTAGAATCAACCTTTCCAAAGGGACAACACCACCACAAGAACAGACCCTCGCGAGGCTGTTCTTCCTTGTATTTTTCATCATCAGCCCAAGAGGCAATCCACCACGCCACACTCTGGAGTAGGGTATTACACCACGATGGTGGCCTGAACCAGTATAAACCCTGTGTCTCTTGTGTTGTTCTTCTCGTAGTTTAGATCCTAGCGATTCGGCGAGGAACGGGTAGGTAGAAGGCCAAACCTCCGCGCGCACTCTAGTGTTCGAACCTCAAGGGTCTGCCGGAACCCTAAATCCGACATTTGGCGCGCCAGGTAGGGGTGCGCCAGAATCCGTCTTCCGTCGCCCTGCTCTTCCCCGACCGTCACGCCCATGGCTGACACTCGTCGGGCTGCTCGCGCCGCTCGAGTCGCCCGGACGGCTCCCGTCGGTGCACGCCCTCGTCGCTCCCCGTCGCCTGCCGTCAACACCGCCACCGGCCTGGCGGGGAACGAGCAACGAGTATCGCCCCTGCATCCCTTCGTGGCCTCTTGGGAAAAGCCGCGCAACCTCTTCCTCGCCCGCCACGCTGCTCCGGCCTCCCCGGTGGTCGCGGCCCTCCTGGGCGGCTCGCAGGCGCCGCCCTCCAGTCACCATGTCAAGCCGTTCATCCGCCAGGTCGGCGCCACCTCCGCGCGGCAGGGGGCTTCTCGGGACCGACCGGAGCCCCAGGCCAGGCTAGCCTTCAATTCGGGAGACCACCCCTCCAACTCGGCCTGCTCGGGTGCGCTCCCGATGTTGTGCACCCCCACCATCTGCCAGGTGGCTGTCACCAGGACCCTCATCGACGGTGGCGCGGGCCTCAGCGTGCTTTCAGTCGAAACTTTCGACCCCCTCCGCATACCCCGGGGGCGGCTGCGGTCGAGCCAGCCCTTCATGGGCATCGGGGGCGGGTCATCTAGCTCCTTGGGACAGATCCGGCTCCCAGTGACCTTCGGCACCTACGACAATTTCCGCACGGAGCGGGTCGATTTCAACATCGCCCTCATCGGCCTCCCCTACAATGCCATCCTCGGCTACCCAGCGCTGGCCCAATTCATGGCCGCGACTCACCCATCATACAACCTCATGAAGATGCCCGGGAGCAGCGGAGTCCTCACCGTGCCTGGGGACACCGGGGACGCGCTGCGAGCGCTCCAGCTCGCCTTCAAGATGGCGGCGTTAGCACAGCCCACCAACACGGGGGCGCCAGAGCCCAAGGGGGCTGCACCAGCCAAGAAAAAACAATTGTTCACCCAAGACAAGGCGGAGACCAAGCAGATACCCGTCGACGAGGACGGGTCCACCAGCGCCACTTTCACCATAGGCGCCCACCTCGGGCCCGAGCAGGAGGAAGCCCTGGTCAAGTTCCTGCGTGCAAACAAGAAGGTGTTCGCTTGGGAGCCTGATCAGCTGGCAGGGATCCCACGGGGCGTGATCGAGCACCACCTCAACATGTGCCCCAACGTGCACCCCATAAAGCAGAAAGCGAGGCGGCAGTCCACTTAAAAGCAGGCCTTCATCGTCCAGGAGACCCGCAAGCTAGAAGCCGCGGGGGTCATTCGCGAGGTTCGATATCCAGATTGGTTGGCCAACCCTGTGGTGGTACCAAAGAAGGGAGGGAAGGAACGCATGTGTGTCGACTTCACCAACCTCAACAAAGCATGCCCGCAAGATCCTTTCCTGCTCCCACACATCGATCAAATCGTCGACTCCACCGCTGAGTGTGACCTGTTATGCTTCTTGGACGCCTTCTCCGGGTATCATCAGATCAAGATGGCGGTGGAAGACGTGGAGAAGACGGCCTTCCTGACCCCGTGTGGGGTATACTGCTATACATGCATGCCCTTCGGACTGCGCAACGCGGGGGCAACCTTTCAGCGGCTCATGCACATCACCTTGGGCCCGCAACTCGGGAAGAACGTGGAGGCTTACGTCGACGACATTGTAGTAAAGTCTCGCGAGGCCAAGACCCTGATACAAGACCTGGAGGAAACCTTTGCAAGCCTCAACGCAGTAAGCCTGAGGCTCAACCCGGAGAAGTGTGTGTTTGGAGTCCCCTCGGGCAAGCTCTTGGGTTTCCTCGTATCCCACCGAGGCATCGAGGTTAACCCAGAAAAGGTCAAGGCGGTCGAGGACATGAGCCCGCCAAAGACCCTCAGAGAGATGCAGAAGCTCACTGGGCGCGTGACTGCACTGGGGCGCTTCATCTCCAGGTTGGGGGAGCGGGCGCTGCCTTTCTTCCAGTTGATGAAGAAAAAGGGGCCCTTTGAATGGACTGAAGAGGCTGTCAAGGCATTCCAAGACCTCAAGAGATACCTGACCAGCCCACCGGTGATGGTGGCCCCACGCCCACAAGAGCCCTTGGTACTCTACCTCGCCGCCACTCCCTACTCAGCCAGCGCGGCCCTGGTGGCGGTTAGGGAGGAGCGTCGGACCAAGGCCGCGGCAGCTGCCCGCGCCAAGGCAAAATAGGACCAAAAAGGACTCACAGAGATCACTACCACGATTGAGGAAGATCATCCGCCGCAGGGGAACGCACCAGGAGCGGGAAAGGCCCTTCCCCCAGGCAACCAGCTTCTGGAGGCTCCGCCGCCTCAGGAGGCACCACGGTTTCCGGAGGACGCCACCAGCACCGACGCTCCAAGCCTCGTCGAGCACCCGGTGTACTTCGTCAGCACGGTGTTGCGAGATGCGAGGGCACGGTACCCCATGCCTCAGAAACTTCTCCTCGCGCTACTGGTGGCCTCGCGCAAGCTGCGGCACTACTTTCAGGGTCACCCTATCAAGGTTGTCTCCGCGTACCCCTTGGAAAGAGTGCTCCGGAGCCGTAACTCAGCCGGAAGGGTCGCCGAGTGGAACATTGAGCTGCAAGCATTTCAGCTCGAATTCAGCACGACCCGAGTCATCAAGGGGGCCGCCTTGGCAGATTTCGTGGCAGAGTGGACAGAGGCGCCGGGCCTAAAGGCTGATGAGGATCGATCCCTCTCCCCGGGAAGTGAGGCGCCGGACGGTTGGGTCATGTACTTCGACGGGGCGTTCTCCAGGCACGGCGCGGGGGCTGGCGCGGTACTTATATCTCCTACCCAAGACAAGCTCTACTACGCCGTGCAGCTCTGTTTCCAACACGGAGAAAAGGTCTCCAACAATATAGCAGAATATGAAGGCCTGATAGCGGGCCTGAAGGCCGCGGCCGCCCTCGGAGTAAAGCGCCTTACCATCAAAGGTGATTCACAACTCCTCGTCAACTTCTCCAACAAAGTATACGAGCCAAGGGATGAGCACATGGAAGCCTACCTTGCGGAGGTCCGCAGGATGGAGAAGCAGTTCTGGGGGATGGAGTTACAGCACGTGCCCCGTGGCACCAATCAGGAGGCCGACGACATCGCCAAACGAGCGTCCAGGCGACTGCCTCAGGAGCCTGGCGTCTTCGAGGAGCGGCTCTTCAAGCCCTCGGCCACACCGTCACTGTCAAGCGCGGTGCAGCCTCGGGAGGAGCTCCCCCAGCCGCCAGCCTCGGGAGCCCCGGTCTGCGGGCCGGCCTCGGGGGCGCGTTTGCTCTTGACAATGGAGCCTCAGGAGGGATGCTGGGTCACGGAGCTCCGGAGCTATCTGACACAAGGGATCTTGCCAGAGAAGGAGGAGGAAGCAGAGCGCGTGGCGCGGCAGGCCACAGCATACTGCATCAGGGATGGGGAACTCTACCGGAAGCGACCAAATGATGTATCCCTACGCTGCATCTCCAGGGAGCAAGGGAAAGAGCTGCTGGCGGACATACACGGTGGAGACTGCGGGCACCACTCGTCATCGCGAACCCTCGTGGGCAAGGCATTCCGAAGCGGTTTCTATTGGCCTACCGCGCTCAATGACGCCGTCGAACTGGTAAAGGCCTGCGAAGCCTGTCAATTCCATGCAAAGCAGATCCATCAGCCGGCGGGGGGTCTGCAGACCATACCCCTCACGTGGCCATTCGCAGTCTGGGGGCTTGATATCCTGGGCCCGTTTCCCCGGGCACCAGGGGGCTATCGCTACCTCTACGTCGCCGTGGACAAATTCACCAAGTGGGCCGAGGTGGAAGCCGTCCGCACCATCCCCGCGGGTTCAGCGGTCAAGTTCATCAAGGGCATCGTGAGCCGGTTCGGGGTGCCGAACCGCATCATCACCGACAACGGTTCGCAGTTCACCAGCAACCTCTTCAAAACATACTGTGCTAACCTTGGAACGCAGATATGCTACGCTTCAGTGGCGCACCCCCGAAGCAACGGCCAGGCCGAGCGGGCCAACGCGGAGGTCCTGAGGGGCCTCAAGACCAGAACATTCAAGAAGAAGCTGGAAGGCTTGCGGCAGAGGCTGGTACGACGAGCTCCAATCCGTGTTGTGGTCCATCCGCACGACCGCAACCAAGCCGACTGGAGAGACCCCTTTTTTCTTGGTCTATGGAGCCGAAGCGGTCCTCCCTCACGAGGTCAGACGTCGGTCCGCATGGGTCCTGGCGTTCGACGAAGCGCAGCAGGACGCCATGCGGGCGATGGACCTCGTGCTGGGGGAGGAGCGTCGCCGAGAAGCCGCGCTGCGAGCGGCAAGATATCAACAAGCACTGCGGCGATACCACTGCCGCAACATCCGCCCCAGGACTCTCGAGGTAGGGGACCTCGTGCTCAGGCGGGTTCTCTCCAGGGAGGGACTTCATAAGCTCTCTCCCATGTGGGAGGGCCCGTTCAAGGTTGTTCATGTTTCCAGGCCCGGCTCCGCGCGCTTGGAGACTCAGGAGGGGGTGCCAGTCCAGAATGCATGGAACATCCAGCACCTCCGGAGGTTTTACCCCTGAAAAGGCCCGGAGCCTGTGAAGAAGGCGAATGCCTGTGAAGACCATCTTTTTGGAAAAGGCCCGGAGCCTGTGAAGAAGGCGAATGCCTGTGAAGACCATCTTTTTGGAAAAGGCCCGGAGCCTGTGAAGAAGGCGAATGCCTGTGAAGACCATCTTTTTGGAAAAGGCCCGGAGCCTGTGAAGAAGGCGAATGCCTGTGAAGATCATCTTTTTGGAAAAGGCCCGGAGCCTGTGAAGAAGGCGAACGCCTGTGAAGCTATCGCGTTTTGGGAAAGGCCCGGAGCCTGTGAAGAGGGCCAATGCCCGTGAAGCTTGCTTCCCGAAGAAAGGCCCGGAGCCTGTGAAGAAGGCCAACGCCTGTGAAGCTCGCCGCCCGTGACACTCTCACGTAATAATGAGTTGGGGTTGTACACGCCCCGGAGTCTCAGGAGCGCCGGCCTCAGGCCCTGGGGCTCCCTCCCACGCCCAGTGGCAGCACTTAGCTCCGCGCTGGTGAGAAGACGTCGAAGACTAGACTAGGTGCCGGACACGACTTTTTCATTTGCTTTCTGCAGTTGGCTAGTTCATTCTCATTTGAAGTTTTATTGAAACTGTCGCTGTCTTTTGACTTTTGGCTCTTCGGTTTTTCGCCCTCCGGCCCCGATTTCTCTTGCGCGAGGTCTCGCGAGGGGACGGCCCTGGCGCCCTCGCGAGTGTTTCGATCCTTTCGGTCAAGACCTCACGACCCGGGTCCACTACAGGAGCATTCCTCCAGTCCGTGCCTCACGGGCACCGCGACACGAATACAGGACCTGGGTCGGTCGCCCCGTGGCCAAGGCTGGGGATTACCTACGCGCGGGCGTTCAGCAAGAAGGAACAATAATAGAATAACGGGAACATTACGATGATTGACAACGATAACACAAACACGCCCCCACGGGGCCCCCACATAGCTGTCTTTTTGCGCAGGAAAAGGGAGAAGGGGGAACAAATCAGGCAAAGCTCGCCAGGCGCCGGGCCCGAGCTGCCTCCGGAGCTCAAGCGGACTCCCTCTCGCGCTTCACCAGGGTGCGACGGCGGGTGGACCCGCTATCGCCCTCCAAGCAGGCACGACAACGCGAAGGCAGACCGCGGCCGCTGCTAGAAGAGTCGCTACCCGAAGAGGAACCAATGAAGCTTGAGGAATCCTGGGCGCCACCAGCCGCGCGCTCGCTGCCCTCTCCATCCTCGCCGGGCTGGGTCCCCGACCGTGGCCGTCGTCTTCGGGGCAGCACCCAGCGCGGCGACCATCTTCCCCAAACACCCTCACGTAGAGGGTGGCGTCGCCGTCGAACTTGAAGTGCAGGGTGCACCGGCGGCTCAGGCCACGCGCGCGGGCAAACGTCTGCCAGCCGCGGGTCAGGGCCAGGCTCCCGGCCGCGAAGACCTCCAGCGAAGCCCACGAGGCCCGGCTGCAGCAGCCGTCTGCCTGGAGCCAGAGGCCGCCCGGGGCACCAGCCGGGAGCTCACCTAGGAGGAAGCGAGGGAGCTGAAGCCGGGCGCTGGCCGGCTCCGCTGCCCACACAACAAACTCCGGCAGCACCTCCGCAGTGCGAGAGCGCGGCCTCGGGGGCCGCACGGCCGAAACACACCCCCGGCCGCGGCCGGCCGCCCGTCGCCACGCGGGAAGTCACCTCCGCGGTCACGGGGAACCGCCGTGGAGGCCACGGGGTGCTTGCGAGGGCGGCTGCGACCGCGCTTGGGTGGGGGAGAGGCAGGCTTGGCCTGGCGAGCTTTTCCCTTCTCTGCGGCCGAGAGCCTCCTTGGCGGGGCCATAAGGAAGATGGAGAAGCAAGAGGGGATTAACTGGAAGGGCACGTGGCGTGCCGTACTTAAAGCCAGAGGAGGCCAACCGTCGGCCTCCGCGACCGCAGGTATTATGACTCGTTTCGCGTGCAGGGACTTGTCGAATCCATGCAGTTGCCGAGGCATCATGGGGAAGTGGAGGCGCCCACGTCCAATCAACCGCCACACGACGCCTAAGGCCGCAGGCTGTTAGGGCCCGTGATGCTTCGCACTTACCCTTTCGCCTCTTTGCTCGGCCATGTCCGGGCGCGCCTTGGGCCCGGGGGCTACTGTCGGCGTTCTGGGAACGGGGGTCCCAGACTTGCCTGCCTGCGGCCTGCGGCGTGGCTCAAAGGGGGCCCAGCACGGCCCATCTTCATCAACACAAGCTCAAGACCCTCGCGAGGGGCCAAGCCTCGCGGGGCGGACGACAAGGAGCTTCCTCAGGCATGGCCTCGTCAGGCTGGCTCACGAGGAGGCGGAGAGTTCAAGGCGGGGTACCTCGCGAGGTGCCCATGACGCAAGCCATGACGACCAAGGGCGCCAGCCGGGCGCCAGCCCGCGCAGTGTCCTTCTTTCCTCTTTGGTGCAAGGGGAGCAAGCGCAGGCGAGAGCATCAAGCAAAGGCATCCATTTCGGTGCAACAAGACCAAGACCAGTCCAACGGCAGGATGGAGGTCACCGTGGAGCCCAAGTCGGCGTCACCACCAGAGCCTTTGACAGGCGAGGACCAACTTTAGTCAGGATAAGTGTACTAGATGTTCCCCTTCAAAATGGCCAATTGTTGGCGCCCTTCCCGCTCAATATTTGGGAAGAGGCCCAGGGCCTTCGCCTATAAATAGGACTAGCCACCCACAGGGTAGAGGCATCTGGATAGGAATCTGGAGATAAGATAGGCATCTAGAATCAACCCCTCCAAAGGGACAACACCACCACAAGAACAGACCCTCGCGAGGCTGTTCTTCCTTGTATTGTTCATCATCAGCCCAAGAGGCAATCCAGCACGCCACACTCTGGAGTAGGGTATTACACCACGATGGTGGCCTGAACCAGTATAAACCATGTGTCTCTTGTCTTGTTCTTCTCGTAGTTTAGATCCTAGCGATTCGGCGAGGAACGGGTAGGTAGAAGGCGAAATCTCCGCGCGCACTCCAGTTTTCGAACCTCAAGGGTCTGCCGGAACCCTAAATCCGACAGGATCACTAGAGCTTGCACATTTTGTTAGCACCTTTAGGATTGACAAAACCTTCTGGTTGCATCATATACAACTCTTCTTTAATAAATCCATTAAGGAATGCAGCTTTGACATTCATTTGCCAGATTTCATAAAATGTGGAAATTGCTAACATGATTTGGATAGACTTAAGCATCGATACGAGTGAGAAAATCTCATCGTATTCAACACCTTGAACTTGTCGAAAAACCTTTTGCGACAAGTCGAGCTTTGTAGATAGTAACACTACTATCAGCGTCCGTCTTTCTCTTGAAGATCCATTTATTTTCTATGGCTTGCCGATCATCGGGCAAGTCCACCAAAGTCCACACTTTGTTCTCATACATGGATCCAATCTCAAATTTCATGGGCTCAAGCCATTTTTCGTGGAATCTGGGCTCATCATCGCTTTCTCATAGTTCGTAGGTTCACCACGGTCAAGTAACATGACCTCCAGAATAGGATTACCGTACCACTCTGGTGCGGATCTTACTCTGGAAGACGTACGAGGTTCTGTAGTAACTTAATCTGAAGTTTCATGATCATCATCATTAACTTCCTCACTAATTGGTGTAGGAATCACTGGAACTGATTTATGTGATGAACTACTTTCCAATTCATGAGAAGGTACAATTACCTTATCAAGTTCTACTTTCCTCCCACTCACTTCTTTCAAGAGAAACTCCTTCTCTAGAAAGGATCCATTTTAGGAACGAATATCTTGCCTTCGGATCTGTGATAGAAGGTGTACCCAACAGTTTCCTTTGGGTATTCTATGAAGACACACTTCTCCGATTTGGGTTTGAGCTTATCAGGTTAAAACTTTTTCACATAAGCATCGCAGCTCCAAACTTTAAGAAACGACAGCTTAGGTTTATTGCTAAACCATAGTTCATACGGTGTCGTCTCAACGGATTTAGATGGTGCCCTATTTAACGTGAATGTAGCTATCTCTAATGCATAACCCCAAAATGATATTGGTAAATCGGTAAGAGACATCATTAATCGCACCATATCAAATAAAGCGCGGTTATGAAGTTCGGACACACCATTATGCTGTGGTGTTCCAGGTTGCATGAGTTTGTGAAACTATTCCACATTGTTTTATATGAAGGCCAAACTTGTAACTCAAATATTCTTCTCTACAATCAGAATGTAGAAACTTTATTTTTTTGTTACGATGATTCTCCACTTCACTTTGAAATTCTTTGAACTTTTCAAATGTTTCAGGCTTGTGCTTCATTAAGTAGATATACTCATATCTTCTCAAATCATCTCTGAAGGTTAGAAAATAACGATACCCGCCACGAGCATCAACACTCATTGGATTGCATACATCGATATGTATTATTTCCAACAAGTCAGTAGCTCGTTCCATTGTTCCGGAGAACGGAGTTTTAGTCATCTTGCCCAAAAGGCGCGGTTCACAAGCATCAAATGATTCATAACCAAGTGATTCCAAAAAATCCATCTTAATGGAGTTTCTTCATGCGCTTTACATCGATATGACCCAAACGGCAGTGCCACAAATAAGTTGCACTTTTTTATTTTTATTTAAGAACTACTTGAATTTTTCAGTCTGGTTGCGAGGTCTTAATAGTGGGTATGAATCATAGTTCCATTTTTTTGGATCCACTCTATCTATTTCGTGTTCCAAATACTAGAATAAATAATATCTGACGTATCATTATTAACTTTGCATCTTTTGGCATCAATATTATGAATATGTGTATCACTACAATCGAGATCCAACAAACTATTTTCATTGGGTGTATGACCATTGAAGGTTTTATTCATGTAAACAGAACAACAATTATTCTCTGACTTTAAATGAATAACCGTATTGCAATAAACATGATCAAATCATATTCATGCTCAATGCAAACGCCAAATAACATTTATTTAGGTTTAACACTAATCCCGAAAGTATAGGGAGTGCGTGATGATGATCATATCAATCTTGGAACTATTTCCAACACTCATCGTCACTTCCCCTCAACTAGTGTGTGTTTATTATGTAACTCCTATTTCAAGTTACTAATGTTAGCAACCAAACAAGTATCAAATACCCAGGGGTTACTATAAACACTAGTAAGGTACACATCAATAACCTGTATATCAAATATACCCTTGTTCACTTTGCCATCCTTCTTATCTACCAAATATTCATGGCATTCCCACTTCCAGTGACCATTTCCTTTGCAGTAGAAGCACTCAGTTTTATGCTTTGGTCTAGCTTTGGGCTTCTTCGCGGGAGTGACAACTTGCTTGCCATTCTACTTGAAGTTCCCTTTCTTTCCCTTTGCCCTTTTCTTGAAACTAGTGGTCTTGTCAATCATCAACACTTGATGCTCTTTCTTGATTTCTACCTTCGTCGATTTCAACATTATGAAGAGCTCGGGAATCGTTTTCGTCATCCCTTGCATAATATAGTTCATCATGAAGTTCTAGTAACTTGGTGATGGTGACTAGAGAACTCTATCAATCACTATCTTATCTGGAAGATTAACTCCCACTTGATTCAAGCGATTGTAGTACCCAGACAATATGAGCACATGCTCACTAGTTGAGCGATTCTCCTCCATCTTTTAGCTATAGAACTTGTTGGAGACTTCATATCTCTCAACTCGGGTATTTGCTTGAAATATTAACTTCAACTCCTGGAACATCTCATATGGTCCATGACGTTCAAAACATCTTTGAAGTCCCGATTCTAAGCCGTTAAGCATGGTGCACTAAACTATCAAGTAGTCATCATATAGAGCTAGCCAAACGTTCATAACGTCTGCATCTGCTCCTGCAATAGGTCTGTCACCTAGCGGTGCATCAAGGACATAATTCTTCTTTGCAGCAATGAGGATAAACCTCAGATCACGGATCTAATCCGCATCATTGCTACTAATATCTTTCAACATAGTTTTTTTCTAGGATCATATCAAAAATAAACATAGGGAAGCAACAACGCTAGCTATTGATCTACAACATAATTTGCAAAATACTATCATGACTAAGTTCATGATAAATTAAAGTTCAATTAATCATATTACTTAAGAACTCCCACTTAGATAGACATCCCTCTAATCATCTAAGTGATCACGTGATCCAAATCAACTAAACCATGTCCGATCATCACATGAGATGGAGTAGTTTTCAATGGTGAACATCTCTATGTTGATCATATCTACTATATGATTCACACTCGACCTTTCGGTCTCAGTGTTCCGATGCCATATCTGTATATGCTAGGCTCATCAAGTTTAACCTGAGTATTCCGCGTGTGCAACTGTTTTGCACCCGTTGTATTTGAACGTAGAGCCTATCACAACCGATCATCACGTGGTGTCTCAACACGAAGAACTTTCGCAACGGTGCATACTCAGGGAGAACACTTACACCTTGAAATTTAGTGAGAGATCATCTTATAAAGCTACCGTCGAACTAAGCAAAATAAGATGTATAAAAGATAAACATCATATGCAATCAAAATATGTGACATGATATGGCCATGATCATCTTGCGCCTTCGATCTCCATCTCCAAAGTACTGTCATGATCTCTATCATCACCGGCACGACACCATGATCTCCATCATCTTGATCTATATCAATGTGTCATCACATGGTCGTCTCGCCAATTATTGCTCTTGCAACTATTGCTATTGCATAACGTTAAAGTAAAGCAATTATTTGGCGCTTGCATTTTATGCAATAAAGAGAAAACCATAAGGCTTCTGCCAGTTGCCGATAACTTCAAAAAAACATGATCATCACATACAACAACTTATATCTCATCTCGTCTTGACCATATCACATCACAACATGCCCTACAAAAACAAGTTAGGCGTCCTCTACTTTGTTGTTGCAAGTTTTACGTGGCTGCTACGAGCTGAGCAAGAACCGTTCTTACCTACGCATCAAAACCACAATGATAGTTCGTCAAGTCAGTGTTGTTTTAACCTTCTCAAGGACCGGGCGTAGCCACACTTGGTTCAACTAAAGTTGGAGAATCTAACACCCGCCAGCCACCTGTGCGCAAAGCACGTCGGTAGAACCAGTCTCGTGTAAGCATACGCGTAATGTCGGTCCGGGCCGCTTCATCCAACAATACCGCCGAACCAAAGTATGACATGCTGGTAAGCAGTATGACTTGTATCGCCCACAACTCACTTGTGTTCTACTCGTGCATATAACATCTATGCATAAAACCAGGCTCGGATGCCACTGTTGGGGAACGTAGTAATTTCAAAATTTTCCTACGCACATGCGAGATCATGGTGATGCATAGCAACGAGAGGGGAGAGTGTTGTCCACGTACCCTCGTAGATCGAAAGTGGAAGCTCTAACACAACGCGGTTGATGTAGTCGTACGTCTTCATGATCCGACCGATCAAGTACCGAACGCACGGCACCTCCGAGTTCAGCACATGTTCATCTCGATGACGTCCCTCGAACTCCGATCTAGCCGAGTTTTGAGGGAGAGTTCCGCCAACATGACGGTGTGGTGATGATGATGATGTTCTACCAATGCAGGGCTTTGCCTAAGCACCGCTACGATATTATCGAGGTGGATTATGGTGGAGGGGGGCACCGCACACGGCTAAGAGATCTAAGGGATCAATTGTTGTGTCTAGAGGTGCCCCCTGCCCCCGTATATAAAGGAGCAATGGGAGAGGTGGACGGCCTAGGAGGAGGGTGCACCAACGGGGAGTCCTACTCCCACCGGGAGTAGGACTCCTCCTTTCCTTGTTGGAGTAGAAGAAGGGAAGGGAGAAGGAGAAGGAAGGAAGGGGGAGCCCCCCTCCTTAGTCCAATTCGGACTAGTCCATGGGGAGGGGTGCGACCACCGTTTGGGGCCTTTCTCTCCTTTTCCCATATGGCCCATTGAGGCCCAATACGAATTCCCGTAAATCTCCGGTACTCTCAAAATACCCGAATCACTAGGAACCTTTCCGATGTCCAAATATAGTTGTCCAATATATCGATCTTTACGTCTCGACCATTTCGAGACTCCTCGTCATGTCCTAGATCTCATTCGGTACTCCGAACTTCTTTGGTACATCAAAACACATAAACTCATAATATAACCGTCATCGAACTTTAAGCGTGTAGACTCTACGGGTTCGAGAACTATGTAGACATGACCGAGACACGTCTCCGGTCAATAACCAATAGCGGAACCTAGATGCTCATATTGGCTCCTACATATTATACGAAGATCTTTATCGATCAAACTGCATAACAACATACGTTGTTCCCTTTGTCATCTGTATGTTACTTGCCCGAGATTCGATTGTCGGTATCTCAATACCTAGTTCAATCTCGTTACCAGCAAGTCTCTTTACTCGTTAGGTAATGCATCATTCCGTAACTAACTCATTAGCTACATTGCTTGCAAGGCTTATAGTGATGTGTATTACCGAGAGGGCTCAGAGATACCTCTCCGACAATCGGAGTGACAAATCCTAATCTCGAAATACTCCAACTAAACATGTACCTTCGGAGACACCTGTAGAGCTCCTTTATAATCACCCAGTTACGTTGTGACGTTTGGTAGCACACAAAGTGTTCCTCCGTGGAGTTGCATAATCTCATAGTCATAGGAACATGTATAAGTCATGAAGAAAGCAATAGCAACATACTAAACGATCAAGTGCTAAGCTAACGGAATGGGTCAAGTCAATCACATCATTCTCCTAATGATGTGATCTTGTTAATCAAATGACTACTCATGTCTATGGTTAGGAAACTTAACCATCTTTGATTCAATGAGCTAGTCAAGTAGAGGCATACTAGCGACACTCTGTTTGTCTATGTATTCACACATGTATTATATTTCTGGTTAATACAATTCTAGCATGAATAATAAAAATTTATCACGAAATAAGGAAATAAATAATAACTTTATTATTGCCTCTAGGGCATATTTCCTTCAGGTACGATGGACTTGAGCGTGGTCTCCTACTGGATTGATACCTTGGTTCTCAAAAACTGAGGGAAACACTTACGCTATTTTACTGCATCACCCTTTCCTCTTCAAGGGAAAACCAAGGCAGTGCTCAAGAGGTAGCAAGAAGGGTTTTTGGCGCCGTTGCCGGGGAGTCTACGCACAAGTCAAGACATAGCAAGTACCGATCACAAACTCTTATCCCTCGCATTACATTATTTGCCATTTGCCTCTCGTTTTCCTCTCCCCCACTTCACCCTTGCCGTTTTATTCGCCCCCTCTTTTCCGTTTTGCCTTCCTTTTGCCCTGGCCGAATCAAAAAGAGCTAGGGGTTCTCTCCCGGGTTTTAGTACCTTGGATAGTCCTTCTATCCTCTCTAAGCTCATAAATAATGATGCTATGGAAAGGCCTACTGGGGTTATCAATGAGAGTCTGAATAATTTTGATGAAGATGACCCCAATTTTTTTTGTTATTTACTTGATGAGTCTTTGAATGATGCGTGGGATAGGCTATTAAGGATCCGGGCTATCTATGTGCCCCAATACCAAATTGAGATATACTCAAAAAGCTTTTATGTTGCCTTACCCTCTTCATTCAATCAAGTCTTAGACTCTATTTTTGAAGAAGGTTTTCTTGAGGGGGATGCCATAGATACCTATGAAAAGATGAAAACCATATTTGGGCACCCCATGAATGAGAAGGTCGAATCTACCTCTCTTTTGCTCTCTTATCAAAACGTAACTATCAAAGAGATGAATGTTAGCTTAGATGCAAATTTCCTTAGCATGCTTAATCTTTCTTCTACCATTAATGGCCATGTGCTTTATCAAAATAGAAAGATCAATGCTATAGATAATGAGTTTTCCCTTTTCTTTCCTAAAACCAAAGATGATAATACCTAGATCTATCCCCGCTTTTATGCCTAGCTAGGGGCGTTAAACGATAGCGCTTGTTGGGAGGCAACCCAATTTTATTTTAGTTCCTTGCTTTTTGGTTCTGTTTAGTAATAAATCTCTGATCTAGCCTCTGGTTAGATTTGTTTTTATGTTTTAATTAGTGTTTGTGCCAAGTAAAACCTATAGGATCTTCTTGGATGATAATTATTTGATCTCTCATGCTTCACTTATATTATTTATAGAGTCCTATAAAACAGCATGGTAATTTGCTTTGGTTGAAATTTTAGTCCTAAAAGTAATGAACATCCAAGATAGGTATAATAAAAACTATCATAAAAAGTGCATTGAATACTATGAGAAGTTTGAGACTTGATAATTGTTTTGAGATGGTGATATTAGAGTCATGCTAGTTGAGTGGTTATAAATTTAAGAAATACTTGTGTTAAAGTTTGTGATTCCCGTAACATGCACGTATGATGAACCGTTATCTGATGAAGTCGGAGCATGATTTATTTATTGATTGTCTTCCTTATGAGTGGCGGTCGGGGACGAGCGATGGTCTTTTCCTACCAATCTATCCCCCTAGGAGCATGCGCGTAGTCCTTTGTTTCGATAACTAATAGATTTTTGCAATAAGTATATGAGTTCTTTATGACTAATGTTGAGTCCATGGATTATACGCACTCTCACCCTTCCATCATTGCTAGCCTCTTCGGTACCGTGCATTGCCCTTTCTCACCTCGAGAGTTGGTGCAAACTTCGCTAGTGCATCCAAACCCCATGATACGATAATCTCTGTCACACATAAAACTCCTTATATCTTCCTCAAAACAGCGACCATACACTACAAAAAAGACACATCCGTGACATTTTGGGCCGAACGAATTTTTTTTCTGTCATACATATGACACTTCTATGACGATAATTATGACAAAACCCGGTATCATCATAGATGTGGTGGGCTCCTACTTCTTTGACGAAAAATCATGACAGAAAATGGGCTTTTCGTCCTGGGTGGGCCGGAGACGCAGCCGCATGACATTCGTTGGGCCGTCCATGACGGAAAAAACCATGGTAGAAGTGAGGGGGAGGAAAATTTAGGGGAGTTGCCGGTTACGGTGGGAGGTCGGGGGCCGAGCGATGCGCGTTTCTCTCATACACGTACGCGCGCGTGTGTGAGGTGTTGGCTCTAACTGAACCCGAGCGAGGCGTTGGGCTCTAACTGAACCCGAGCGATTGCACTGCAGGCTACGCGTTACTGAACCCGAGCGATCGACCAATGGTTGTTAACTGAACCCGATGGAGCGATTCCTTTGCTACTGCTGCTAACTGAAGCCGATCGATTGGATGAACAGTGAGCGTTGC